>NC_054534.1:68542094-68842094 GCF_017654505.1 Polyodon spathula | reverse complement strand
TAATCCTTTCTAGAATTTACTTAATAAATCAATACAATTTGAATACCAAGCTTTGAAAATCAGTAACAGAGATGATGCAGAAGCAGAACAGGCAATATGCAAATTTCTCATAAAAGTTACACTGGCTACGTTTACATGCAAGTTGGAGTCATACCACATGCCATGCTTTAAGTGTTACATTTAAAGTGGTACTGCTGAATTGCAATAGCTGCCTTACATAGACAAGTCTTTACCAGTTTTGTCCAGTTGGACTTGCAGTACTTTTTCGGGAACTTGTTGCTATCCATGCTCTTCAGTTGTCATGTGATTTCCTCGTATCGCAACAACATAGAGCAACCCGAGAGGCTCGGCAGAATAGCATGGCGTTTAAAGCACGCAGATAGCAACAAGTTCTCGACAACGTACAGCAAGGCCATCTGGACAAAACTGGTAAGGACTTGTCTGTGTAACACAGCTATTGTAATTCAGCGGTACCACTTTAAATGTAACACTTAAAGCACGCCATTTGGCACAATTCAAACTTGCTTGTCATTTTCCCCACTGCCTCTGAGAGGTTGGTTCATGTAATAGCGTACATCCAACTCCGGCAAAGCACTAAAAACAACATGCAATGAATAAAAAAGTCATTGCCAAAGCACCAAGACAAAAGCTGCACCAGTCCATAGCACAGATTAGATGACTTTATATATAAAAGAACATTGGAATGGCATTAGTCTCTTCCCTGCCACGGCTACTTGGCATAGAGCATTATGGGCTTGATTCTAAATCTTGACACGTTTCAATCTGCGGGGCTTGTAACCCATATATATGGGAAACCATGGGTACTCATTGAATAACAATGAGTAGAACCATGGTCTGCCAATTAAAATGGCCTGGTCGATAACCATGGAGTGACCATCTTAATAGTTTATAGGAACCATGGGGGAAAAAAACAACAACAACAACAAAAAAAATAATTAGAATACACGTAACAATTCAGAGTAAAAAGCTTTAAGAATCTGGACCAATGTGTAATCGAGATTATTTCAATTTTTTTTGAAGCTGATATTACAGGACACGTAATGGTGCACTTGTGCTTCTGATAATTATTAAACATAATCCCCTTCATACATATTGATATTAAAACTAAGATTTAAAATATTCATTTGGTTTAAAAAATTGACATTCATATTATCACATGTCCGTTTCTTGTAAAACTTCTGTTTACTGCCGAGACTGGCATTCCTTCACATTGATTGGTTGCTGTACGTACCGTGGTAGGGGGTGGTAGAGGTCATAGGGCATGATCTCCTTGTAGCCGTCACTGTTAGGAACAATAATGCCAACCCTCTGAGTAGAAGGTATACACAACAAAATAAACACTAAATGATCACATTACAGTACATGGCCCTACACCTTTTACACAAACATATATACCTAGATTTATTGATGTCATCTTGCACAAGTTACCTCAGATATCACAATCAGCAACAATCGAAAGTGACACTATCAATGGGTTTGCTCCTGAATGATATGCCATGGAAGTGAATACTAAATTAACGGTGCAGTTTAGTCACTACCATTCAAGTAGTTTAGAACAGCTACAGCCAGAATTACACAAAAGTCAAGGGTTATGGCCCTGCAGTATTCAGATGGCACTTTGTAACAGCTATGGCTACAACACAATTTTGATTTAAGCCAAAAAGGTTTTAAAAACACAGATACAGTTTAGGAAAAAAATACAATATTGGGGGTCAGCGTGTTCTAATTTTTTTTTTTTTTTTAATTTAATACATATTTTATAAAGAGATTATAATAGTTAAACTCAGCAGTGCCCTGTAGTACTGTCTTGATGCTTTCTACAATAACCAATAGTATCTATATGAACAGTCCACCTACCTGGCTGGACAGGGGTCCATGTTACACTCCCGTAGCTTTGGTTTGGGTTTGACATTTTCAGGGTAGTAGTGGCAATACTGGTCAGCTACCACGCGTCCACTGCGCAGGTCAAAGCACTCAGCGGAGGTCAGCTGGTATCCTGAAACACACAAGCTTAAAGTACTGGGCACACCTGGCTATGAGTTCTTAAGCTCCTTTGGATGTCATTACCTGAAATTAGGGTGTTTGGTAGTAAACTGGGTGGCAATGTCAAATAAAAACATATGAGTATGTGATCACTACAAATTTAAAATTACTTGAGTCTTTGAATGCTGGTCCAGTGCAGAGTAAACGTGTCCTATTGCTGTAGTCATCATGGCATACATAACTGGTAGGGCTGTTAGTAGGTTAATGTTAAAACCTTAACTTCTTAAAATGTTGTTTAAATCTTTTATACTAAGGTGACCCATTATAGTAAAAAACTGGTTATAAGGTGGCAAGCTCATAACTTCTAATGCTCTTATAATGCTATTTGCATTTGCATTTGCATTATAAGGTGAAACACAATCCTTTACAAAGCCTTCCAACTATATAACAATATACCCACTGCCTCGCTTATGTTTTTTTTCTATGTAGGGTAACATCTGTTTATATATTAAAAAATGCTGTAAAAGTAAAGACTAAATCACAACGATTAGTGGTTTAAAATAGTCTCTTACCTCCACCACAAGTGGCTGAGCATGGAAAGAAATCTGTTTCCCTCCAACGATGGATAATGGGCTGGTAGAAGATGAACTGGACCATGCTGTCTGAGGCACTGACGTAACAGATCTGGAATATCAATCAGGATTATAATGATGGATGATGAAGCACATATTCCCAAAATTATGAGGCCAGAAAACGTCAGGTTATTATCATAACCCTGGTTCCCTGAAACAGAAATGTAGCCATTACCTAATCCTGAATATTATATACCAAAGCTGTTCAGCCGAGCCTGTGACGCAGTCATGCCTGCCCGCAAGGGTATAAAAGGACTGCACGCACAGCGTCATTTTTCCTTCAAGCCTGCTGCAATCATGGACGAAGCAACACTGAAGTTTAATGGTTGCATTTCTATTTCAGGGAATCATGGTTATGATAATAACCTAACATGCCCTTTCAAGTATGAAATGTAACCATTACCTAAAGGGTGAGTATAATAAAGCCATCACAAGGGCAGTATTGAAGAACGAGTGGAATGCTACAAGTTTAAGCTGAGAGACTGCCTTGTTAGTTACCATTAGGAAACCCAGTAACAAGTAGCTAAGGCAAAAAAAATTGAGGGAGAACTCACCTCTATGTCTGTGTTGTAATTGTAGACTCGGAAGCCACCTTTAACACTCTAGTTCTAAAGCCAGAGTTTTGAGGATCCATGACATTTAGTCTGTATAACTTAGTGAAGGTATGAGGAGTAGCCCACACTGCTGCACTGTATATGTCTTTGACAGATGCACCCTGGAATAAAGCCCACAAAGTTGCCATGCTCCTGGTGGAATGGGAAGTTGGCTCGCTCAAAGGCAGTCTGGACTGTATCTCCTATCCTCTTGGACAGCCTCTATTTAGACTGGGCTTGACCATGGAACTTCACCCCATAACAGTCAAAAAATTATTTGGACAGCCTCCAACTTTTCATCCTGTCAACGTAGCATGCCAGGGCCCGCACTAGGCAGAGCATATGAAGCTGTCACACTCTATCAGACTAGAAAGGAAGTGGATGGTAGCGAGCTCAATCATTTTCCTGGATTCTGTAAAAATTAAGCAGGCTTTCGCAATTGATGAATGCAAGGGATGAAATGGAGGGTTTATGAGTGCATCAAGCACCACATTAAGCCTCCAGCGAGAAACAATATCTTTCATAGGTGGCCAAAGCCGCCAAGCTGCATTCAAAAACTGCACCTCCAGGAAGTGAGCTCCTGTGGACACAGAACCAATTTTGATACGGCAATCTGAAAAAACTTTGTCAAATAGGTCCTACAAAAATTACAGTATAACTGCCATCTGACAAATTGTGAGATCAAACGAGGCAGACAGCATGTGTGAAAGATGCCCCACTTGCACCTATACTGGGATCATGTGGACACTGCTCTGGAATTTTGTAGGGTGTCAATAACCCTATTGGACAGACCCAGATGACTCAAATGCAGCTGTTCAAGGGCCAAACCCAGAGCTTCAGGCTCAATGGGTCGGGATGCCATAGGCGCCTGTACTGAGGCAGCTATTGAAGCCTCCACTGACGGAAATTGGGCCAGTCCCAGCTTCTCTGCATAATGTGGTTTAAGCTCTGCCAACAGGGATAGCTTAACCTCTGGCAATTTGCTGTCTTACTCCACGTCCTCAGATGAGAATGCCAGCTCCTGTTTGCCCACCTCTTCAAAGGCGGTGATGGTCAGTACTGTATGTCCTCCTGTTGCCAATCTGTGCTTGTAGCCCCTGGGGCCCCAAGGAATGGCAGTCAGCACCGAATGTTTGCATAGTAACTCTGTGAAATGTTCCTTGGTGGGAAACAGTTACCCCGATATTCTCCATCTGCTCTGAGTCTGCTGATAGCTTGGAACGGCAAATCATCTTCTTCCTTGGGGGAGGAGAAGGTGAGGCAGAGGAGGATAAGGTAGACTGTGAAGATGGCTTTATGTGTGGGCTACTTTCCCGGGTGCGTCGTCCAATCTCCCTTGGCACAGAGCCATGGGGTGAGGATGCAGCCACCTCTCTACCAGAGGGTGATGGAGAAGAGGGCTGTGCAGAAGTGAGGGACACAGAGTGCTCTGTAGAGCTGTGGGAGAGACATTTATCCCACATGCGTTTGGAGTAAAATGCACAAAAAACTCACAGAAACCGCGGTTAGTCAGTGCCTCCTTGTGCTCTGGCCCGAGGCAAGAAGAGCACCTGCTGTGCTCATTTTCAACAGGCAGATTGGCCTTGCATATGTCACAGGGGTAAAGCCCAGGCATTATGAAAGTAGCAATGCAGTGTACAGTAACAATGTACAGGTGCTGCCTCAGTCAGCTTATAAACAGCAAGGAGGCTGATCAAGACCTTAGTACTGGTACGCAGTTACCGCGGGTAGCACTGTACAGCCAAACTGTACAAGCTACTGACAAAGCCACACAGTCAGTACCCACATGAGACTGAGGGAAGCCTGCTTAATAGAGGTACAAACAGCCCTCGTAATAATGATGCAAAGCAGTCACCAAAACGGCAGCGAGATACTGTGGAATGAAACTGCAAGCAATCTCAATCTGAAGCGCTTATCTCAGTCCAGTCCAGCAGCTGTGCGTCTATTTCCGTAAAAAACAAAAACACAAAAAAATCCAACCAGAGAAAAATATTTCTCTACAGTAAACAGTAATAACACAATTACAGTTCAGAAAATAAACGTTTTGTAACTTAAAACAAGAATTTAAATTTAACTCCAGCCAGAGCTAAGCCGTCTGTTAGGAGAGCACAGTCAGTCGACCTATGTTGCTTGATCCATGGGAAGGAGCGATTCAAGCTGCTGGCTTCACGCTAGATACAAGGCCGCTGCAGGACGTAACAAACAGGCTGTAGTGCACAATGTGTGCATAATTTATTTTAAATAAATATATTACAGAGTAAATAAAATATTGCACACGTTAAAATGCAATAATTAACTACAACAACAAGTACTTATCTGATTCCAGACTCCCCGGTCAGGTCAGATCTTGAAAGGAAAAATGGCGCGGAGATCTGTGTGTGCAGCCCTTTTATACCCTCGGGGGCTGGCATGACTGCGTCACAGGTACAGCCAAGCCACTTTGGTATATACTACTCAGGTTTCAGGATCTTTAGGAGGTAAACACCCATTGGGTAATGGTTACATTTTGTACTTGAAAGATAGCTTAGCCTGAGTTTAAAAAAATAAGCAACATTTAGATAAGGCAGAGGAGTCATTTTTTTTTTTTTTTTGTGATTTTATCAAGTTACATGTATGGTATAGGTACATAAAATATGTGCAAGTTGATAGATTTTTTTTTACGAGTTTAGCCATGTGAAGAAATATTTTGAGTGCTAATCAAGGTATTTGTCATAATAGCTCATACTGTTCATTAGTTCCGTTACATTAAAAAACCCACTAGATTTCATAACCCCAAAGTCTCTTTTTCATGTTAGTTGTGAGTCAGTATAAAACAGTGTGTTCCATCAATTCTAGCCTCATATTAAAACTAATCTTTATGATTACTGGTTAGATCCAGAGAGCCCTGCAGGGTCAATGAAAAATTATATCCAATTTGGGTACCCGGAGTTACCAGCCAGTACTGAAATAAAAACTCCCTCTCCCAAAGTTTGGTGACATTCGATACAAAACTGCATTGGTTGGGAATTATAGGAAAGTCGCTGCCACTTTGATGCCGTACATAAAGAATGGAATTCCCAGTCAACCTGGCATTGTTGGAGAGTACACAATTCCTTTACCTTGTCTTTTTTTAAATCAACATTCATGACCCCAGTCCAACATTATTCTAAATTGTACGTTGTGTCGCCACATATCAGATGTGAAATATCGGTCTAGTTTAAACTATGAAGCATCGTGAAGAGCGGTAGTAATTTAGCTGCCACAGCCACAAGGGTTTCATTTAAAATCACTCTGAGTAATGACAACGTATATTTCAAAAGCTGTGACATCTGGGGCCAGACTGGATTCATTTACAGGCATCAATGTCATTGTTTTAACTGCACTGATGACTAAAGTCTTTTCACAAAACAGGGTTAAAAACAGACAATATAAATTTAATTCAACAAAGAAATAACCTTTTTTTTCTACACCATGCTATGAATTTGGATTTATCTTAAAGCAAAGTAAACTTTCCTTTATGAAAATGTCAATATTGTAAGCACAAAAAGTAAACTCTAGTACAATAGTAAAGCATACCTTCACAAACTGACCTGTTACAGTAAAAACATATACAGTACCATACAAGCTACACTGCCAAAAAGTACATTTTACACCAAATTGTATGGAAATTGAAAAACATGAAACTCTAGACTTGATAACATACAAAATCCCAATTACTTAAGAGGGCTTTTTTACAATATTATGGAACTGGAGTTCTGAATAAACAGAACAGTTCTGAAACACTAGACCATAAAATATTGTATATAAGCAATGGGGAAGCACTTGTAAAACATTGAATTAAACATCTTAACAAAGGTTCAAAGGTAATTAGGAGCCCAATCAGTAAAAGACTTGGACCTGCTCCTTGGGTGTCAGTATATCTTGGCCTTCTCTGCCACTTAGGTATTCACGAATCACCTGTCTGCTTTTGCGTGGCAAACATATAAAAATAACTAAGGCATGTGAAAATCCCTAATCTCACACATGAAAGTGACTTTCATTTCCTTGGAGAAATACCACTGAACAAAACAGGTGGCGAACACCTGCCACAAAAAACCCCCCAAAAAACAGCAGAGTATTAAATTAAACCAAGCACACTCACGCTTCCCAAACATAATGGGTGTACAAAAAATAAAGAGGGCGATCTGCAAGGCATAAAACTGATAGAACACCTCCAAAGGCCTGGGAAAGGGAAAAAAACGGCTTTGTTTTTGAGCAGTAACCCTTCATCCTGTCAATCGGCTGCAATACTTATCACACACTGTTTTCAGTGTGAGGACAGCCACTCTGAGTAATGTATGCATGTAGGTGCCTGATCTACTTCCAAAACAAAGCCCTGATATATTGTTGGCCTTATTTTAATCACCTCTATTTGCATTTAATGAAGTGCTTTTGAAAGGTGCCAGACGCATTGAGAACTCAAATTGCCTGTTTATACTCATTGGGTCAGCTTCAAGCCAGTAAATGGATTCGGTAATAAGAAAGGACAGTTTTGAGAAAATGCCCTTACATATTATTTATTTAAAGTCTGCTTTCAAATAAAAATGTATGTCCTTGCTCTGCTGTTCGGGGGAAGTCAAGCTGTTTTAGGCAAATTTACATAAAACATAATTTGTTAAATTGCTTTTGGAATTCATTCAGGAAGAGATTCAGAAAGTTGCTTTTAAAATCAATCCTGTAGCCAGGAAGTTGAGAGAATTTCTACTGCCAGATTCTTTTTCTACTGCTAATATTTTGCCATGGATGATGCACACCTGTGAGGAGATGCCAGTCAAGATACCCATGGACCACTTAATCTGTCAAAGTGAGTGCCAACAGGCTCACAAGTGATAATCCATTCCCTAAATGTGAAAGTGAAGTCAGCTGTTAAAACCGGCTTCTTGAAGTGCTTTCAAACTGGTTACAGACATAAAAAAAAAAAATCTTAAGGTTTTGGAGCGGCAACAAACGCACTTGATTAAATGAATACTAATAACTTAGCACTGAGTGAAACGTTTTTTTTGTTTAAGATACATTCCTTGTTTGTGAAAAGTGCTCAATTCCCCTAAAAGCAAGCCCCAAGCCTGTCCTGGCAATGGAAACCCAGAATAATACAATACAGCTACAGAGTCTCTGTGTATAAACAAAAAAGACAGAGGGCCTAAACTGGAAATGAGTGAAAAGGCAAAGGCAATTTTCTGAAAAGAATAAGTAAACAAATTCATGTCCAAAAGTATTAAATACAAAACTATACAATACAATACAATTTGCTTTTATGTAGCGTTCTTCATGCGAAACATCCCAGGGTGCTTTACAATAAAAAAAAAATGAAAAAAAACTATAAAAAAAAGTCATTGGCCAATCAATCTAGCTCAGAAATAAGCTAATGCAAACAAATATGTTTTTAAATTTGATTTAAAATATTCAACTGTGCCAGCATTCCTGATACGACTTGGGATGGAGTTCCAAAGGCAGGGAGTAGAACAACGAAAGGTCCCTGCACCTCGTGATTTTAGACAACTTCTAGGAACTACTAAAAATTCTGAATTCACTGTCCTCAAGGTGTGACTCTGAGCATAATGTACCAACAGTTCCTGTAAATATAAAGACCCAAAACCATGAAGGGCCTTAAAAGTAGTAAGCAGAATTTTATAGGCAATTCTGAATTGAACAGTAAGCCAGTGCAGTGGTTTAAGAAAAAATACCAAAAAAATGTATTTAAAACACCTTCCTACATTTAACCAAGTTGTTTCTTGCAGGTATTATACTGCTAAAATTTATTTATTCCTTTCAGAACTGTTCTTTAAAATACTGTATGCTCCTTAATGTTACATGCAACTTCAACTTAAACAAAGAAGAAACCCACAAAAAAAGCACAGTATTGTTTCACTGCAATGTGTTAAGGGTACCCAAAGTTACCCTGATAAGCCAGTTTATTTAGTTATAGTTTAATGGATTAAATCATTTAAAGAAATTAGCCAAAATCGTCTTTATCTACTACTTATTTTATCAGACTCGTAGCAGTGCATTAACTGAGGGTTGGAATGTGAAGTGAAAACACACAAATGCAGGTGCACAGGTGTTTTAGTTAAACTGCTGTAATACAAGACTTAAAATCCAGGCGTTATGGGAACATGCAACCCTTCACTCACATGACAGACCTGTACTGTATATTATTTTATAGGCCTGGAGTTAGAAGTAATTGCAACAGTACCCTGCAATCCACCATAACCAGCACTAGACCATCAAATCCAGGTCCATAAGCCCAGCGATATTAAAACAGTTTTGCTGCAGCGTCAGCGTTGATGAGACTGTGCTAGTTTATATACATTAAGGACCAAGCCCAATGTAGTTCAATGTATTTATATTGTCTAGAGTGCATGTACAGCATACACTCCAGAAAGGCGTTTTGTTAAATGAAACTCGACCAAAAAAGAAATAAAATGCATATCTACTAACAGTGGAAAATTTGCTGAAATCTGCAAAAACATTACCACAAGTATTCCAGATAAGACTTGGAATATAGATAAGCCACAGCTGGGTTTTATTGGACGATTTTACAACAATATACACAAATACATACACACACACACACTCTAACTTCATTATAACGACCCACCCTGGGACCTGGAGAAATGTTCGTTATATCAAGTTGTTCACTATAATAGGGCTTGGCAATTTGCTGTATAAGAATAATGAAGAAACGCCCAAAATTGTATTGAACATCTTTATACAATAGTTCTTTTAAAGTCAACTTCACATTAATCAATTACATGCCCTTTCTCTTGAAAACCATACCCTGTGTAGATTGCTTCATATTTTTTGTGTTTTTCTCAATGCACGCTGTTTCAATCTTGTTACCTCCTCATGTCTGTTGCCATGGTTGCAGTTTGGGTGAAGATAGCAACAGTTCCATATGTCACACATGATTCGCGCTACAATAGGTTATCTACAAATCAGCCTTAGCTTCAAATTAGCCTATCAAGGTCTTCATTTTCACTGAGAGAATAACACATTCACACTGGAGAAAGTTCTGTGTCAGTCACTATCGAGATGGTTTTATTAGGGTACATTTTGTAAAAGTGAATGTTATAGGGCTAATTTCCATTGAAACAAAAGGTTCTTGCTGCTTGGATTGTTATAAAAGGGTTTGTTACGGTGAAGTTAGACTTGTGTGTTTGTATGTGTTTGTGTTTGTGTGTGTGTGTGTGTGTGTGTGTGTGTTTGTATATGTTTGTTTGTGTGTGTGTGTGTGTGTTTTATATTACACTGTAATTGAGGGTGTTAGTAAAATAAGAAAATCTCCTAGTCTGAAATGAATGCTTGTGAAGACTTTTGTGCAATTATTCTGCAACAATCATGAGAATTTGATATACATACACATATTCTTACCTTCACAGTGAAGTCTGCACCAAGAGGGCCACTCATCCTTAGTATCTCCTTGTCTGGAAACTTCTGGAAGTCCACAGTTGTGTTGTCAATGTGGTGAGACCCGGTAGTGCTGAGGCTGTTCTCTCCTTCTTGACCTTGTAGAGTCTTAGTTTCTAAATCTAAAAATGAAAACATTCGTTTGGCATACATTTATAGTTTTCTATGTAATTTAAAGTTCACAGGGTGGCAGCAGGGGCTACGTAGAGAGTTTCCTCTTAAAGTGGACTGCTTCCGCTGAGCGGCCCCGTGGGATAAGATAGAATAGGAAAGAGGGATCTCGTCACGCTGGAGCTGTGCTGGGATGAGGCGCTGCCTCCAAGGCTGGTTGTCCCGGCAACCTGACATACCCTGAAAACACATAATAGACGTCCAGCTCACTGTGCATGTCGACAGAAAGAGGAAGGAAAGAGCAAGGTGTTAGGTTAGTTTGGGATTCGACCGCTAAGAGCTAGAGCAGGCCATGTCCCGAATTCGATTAAGGGAATTATAGAAGAGCCTCATCCCGGAGAGGCAAAGTACGGTGCTGAGATACACAGTATGCCCGGAGGTTCCCTCAAACTCACGTGGTGAGAACCTCCCTTAAAGGAGGCTCGTGGGTGTTGCGTCTAACACGAGGATGGGAAAGTGAGTCTCACTACCCCCCCAAAAGATGGACCCCCGGCTCCCCATAGAACCCCACATCTGTGGGATGAACAAAGACGTGCTACGCATCACCTGTACTAGAATGAAAACATACAAAACTATGAATTTACACCTTCCGCTCAGTGGTGAGGAAAAACCCCCTTCATTAGGAGGAAACCTGGTGGTCCAGGCGGTCACATAGCCCCACTCCAGGCATACCAACTATTCTTTGGTGGGCTGCGATGATGTCGGAAACTGACGAACAAATGTAGCCCTCTAGTGCTGACGATGTCCAGCACCCCATGTTCTTTATAAGATGTTGATTGATGTAAGCTTTAGTTGCTGAAGTGGATGGTCCAATCCTGAAAGAGTGGGGAGTATAGAATTGAGGTGGTAGCCCTGCTTTAGAGATGAGGGTGGCTAGGTTCCTGGTTACCAATGAGTGTGAATTGTTGATGAACAGAGGATCCGATGGGAGAAAAGGTTTCTTTCAGGAGATCTACCTTGACATGGATGTATATGGACATATCATGGAGTTAAGTTTGGAAAGTTGAATTGTCCTTGGCACAACTAATCCGATTTGGAGGTGCAAAGGAAGATGATGAAGTGGGTGACTGATGGAACAGTAAATTTGGCACATCTCAGGAATCCTAAGGCATAGGGTTTCCATTAGCATATCATCAAAAGAAGATAAACAGCCTCTCAGGAGGATCAGAATCAGCAAGAGGAGAAGGTCTGATGATATAGGTAGCCGAGACATGGAAATGGGGGCTGAAGTTTTTGCTATCACTCCAAGCGTCAGCTGGATTGCTGGAATTGATAATAGGGACAGAGATGGCGACAGTGGCATTGGATGCCAGCGATGTATATCTTGATGGTTGCTGGTTCAAGGTTTAGGGTGTCTCTTCCATGGACTATAAAAGCCAAAAGCCAGTCCTGGTTAAAAGGAATGGGTTGAATTTGATTTTGGGCACAGAAGGTTGAGAAGGTAGACCACGCTGTGAAGTATGAAGACCTTATAGATGTCGCCAAGGTGGCTGCCATGTAGCTCTGAGCGGATTGAAGCAGTTTGGAGATTGTATATTTATTTGAATATCAGGTCCTGGAATCAAGCGATTTGAAGAGGTTCTGATGCTGCTGCAGGAACTAGTTGATGGAATCTGGGGACCTGGAGATAAGAAAGAGCATCGGCTGCATTATTGTGAATGCCTGCCAAGTAAGGGGCTTCAATAATGAAATTGTTTGAAAAAGAGATCCAAATGAGGCGGTCACTAACTGCATGATGAAAGGGGAGGGTGATCTGCCTTTGTTGATGATGAGGACTGTTGATTTGTTTTTGCTGTAGAATAAAAATGACTTTCTTGACCACTGGTGACCCCAGATATGTGCGGCTACAATGATAGGGTATATCTCAAGTTGAGCCGAAGCTTTAAGGTGGGGAGATAAATTCTGTATCTGTGGGCCATCCTCTTAAAAACTGTTCAGATCCTAGATAGCCTCCAAATCCTATGAATGAAATATCAGTGAACAAGGCTAGATCATGTGAAGCTGAAATTATGTCTTCGTGGAATAGAGACAGCCCATTCAAATGGTGGATCAGTGTTGACCACAGTTTTATATCCTTTCTTGATTTATCGGAAATGTTGATAAAGGAATTGAGTTTTTTTTAATTGTAGTTGAAAGAGCTAAGAGGTGAGAAATTAAGGTTCTGCCCTGCAGAATGATTTGGATGGCATAGATGAAATGGCCGAGAAGAGATAGCAGATCTCGTCTCGGTTTTAGAGATTTGGAAGCTATCAATGAGTAGGCAAATGTGTTCCAATTTAGCAGGAGGCAAGCGGGCTTTGCAAAGGTGAGTTGGGTGGTGAAGAAGTATTTATTTTGCCAGCAGATTCTGAATATATGGCAGAGGGAAGGATGGATAGGCATAACTTTAAAAGCATCTGTAATGTCGGCTTTTGCTAGCCAGGATCCGTGGCCTGCCATCTTGATACTTCTGATGGCGTCAACGATTGTGATGTACTGAAGAGAACATTGTTTGTGAGAGATCAGTGAATTAATGCTACTTGTGAACTTCCCTTGGTGGGGTGGAAAGGTCAGCCTCTTTTTTTCCCCTTCAGAGACCTTGAGAGTAGGGGGTCAAGAAGAGCTACTTCCTTGTAGTGACCCCTAGGCAACGTCTCTGACGGCAAAAAGCTCTTCAAATCAAACTTACCATGCAATGCTTAAGCAAAGCAATGTTGGGCTTGGTTAGTACTTGGATGGGAGGCCACCTGGGAATACTGAGTGCTGTAGGCTGCATGTTAATCTCATACAAATTATATACCTTGAGAGTAGCTATGCCTACTGGGTTGATTCTGTACCTGGGAAAAGGAGATGCTGAGAATGGACCAACCATAAATCCTTTGTCAATTTCTACTTGAATTTGGGAGCTTGTTATTTTGAATTTGTTGGAGTTGAAAGATGAGGAGGTAATGGTAGATACGCTGGTGGAAAAGCCATTTTGGAGGCTGTCGATGAGGTAGGAAACAAATTGCTTATCTGGATGGTGATGGATGGCTGCCACGTTTATTGGGGTGGATACTTGCAGGAGAGATGATGCTCTAGACAGACTAGTTGTTTTATTAAAGTTGTTGCAGATCTGCCTGTTGCCTAAAAAGTTAACAACCCAGTGGACTAAGAATTCTGATGTGGCTATCAGAATGGAAATGAGACTGATGTATTTACCTTCTATAATGCTTTGGTGGAGTGATGGAGACAAGCAGTGGTGTCGAGTGGTTTTAGCTGATTGTGATCCTGACAATGTTGCTATAGCCAGGTTATGTGTTGGATTGTCAGCTGTGAGGGCCGGGGTTGAGAAACCGGATGTAGGCACGGCTGGAGTTGAAGTTGCAGAGGCAGAGATAATGACGACTGTAGCTACAGTTGCTACCTGATTATCCAGTTTGTCAAGCCTGGTATTGATGGCTATGATGGCTTCTGTGACTGATTGCATTAATCCTTTAATGTCTTTGACCATCTCCTGGTGCAGAATGTAAACAGGATCGAGTTGAGTTGTACATGACGGTTGTAGTGCTTCACTGGAGTTTACTTTTGCTGGAGACTGCTTGACTGCTGGCTGCCAAGCGAGGAGGAATCGCTGGTTCGGCTCCGAGATCTGTGCAGAAGATATGAAATAATGCCAGTCGATCGCTTCCTGCTGGAATGGTTGTACTTTTTTTGAAGAGATGTTTCAGGATTTTTGCAATCGGCTAGTCCTTGTAATGAAGCAGTTGCAGGGTTGAGCTGTGGCGCTTGGATCTGCGAAGTTGCTATGCTGGGAGGTGGATCTCTGGCTTGATGGCTGCGGTTGGGGGACCTGGTTGCAGGCTTTCGTCCGAATCAGATGAAAAGGTAAGGATCCAGTTGGTAGACATGATAGCAGGCTTGTCTTTTACTATAGCAAACTGGAGAAGTCTTGCTGTGTCCTGTTCAAGAACTTAAACACTTAGACAAAGAGGTGCTTGTGTTTAGGCTTTAAATAGGTGAGTTAGTTGATTAACGTATAGGGTGTTAATGTATCAATCAAATATGTTAGTTGATTAATAGGGTATAGCTGGAGCCCCTGCTATCGTCCCCTAAACCTCACCTAAAGCTTACATTTAACAGAATTAACAAAGTACAGACAACAGATGCATTTGAGCATGACTTAAAACCAACAAACTCTTAAAGAAATGTTTGTCCTACAGAGTTTGGTTAAATAACATATACTGAGCCTATTTAAATGTGATCCAAGACCTTTGGCAACAATCTTCAATATACAGGAAAATGGATAAAGCACATGGAGACCATTTAAAAGCTTTACTTCCCAAACCTCATTTAATTGCATTTATGTTTCTGCATGTTTCTCTTGGATTTATCATGCAATTGGCTCAGCGACTATAGTGTGTTTACAACTATAAGTTACCATATGGGATCAAATGCGTTCTACTTAGCATTGTTAAAACAAATTAATAAGCTTAGGCAAGGGGAAAAAATACAAATTTGATGAGGAAATGGAATGGGCAGTTGCATTTCTTTTTAACTTGATTGTTTAAACGTTAACATTGATTGTTTTGCAAAGTTAACTTTTTTTTTTTTTTTTTTTTTTTTTTTTTTTTAAATAGTATTATTTAATTATATTGCTGTGGTTAGCTTCAGAGTTGTCTCTTTGTTTTCCAGGTTGCTTAACAACTGCTAAAAAATGGCCCTTGTTTAAATGAATAACAGTTCAACTAGAGAATTCTGGGAATCGTGCATCATCCTACATACATAAAATGACAAAAGCTAGCATTGTTTTACACTGCCTTTTGTAGTGTGATTTGTATGTGTTTTTCATAGGCCAAACCTGTTTAATATTTCCCATAGACAACAGACAAAGCACCATATTTTTCCTTAAAAACAAAAAAACTAATAAACAGGGAACAAGGGATTTTTTCTTTTATACAGTAATCTAAATTGAATACCATCACAGATAATGAAGACTGCAGCAAACCACTTTAAACATAAAATCAGTGGCTGTCATTCCCCTACAGAAAACAAACAATTTTTAAATTAATAAATGTATAAAATATATTACCAGGTGAAGCTGCAAGATAAAAATGTGTGCAAGCACGGGTTGAGGCATGATGGGACAAACATTGGCTTCTCACGTCCAACACTTTGTATCCTGATGATGCCTACTAGTACTTACGCAAGTGATCGGGTCCCTTCAGTACCAGTCTGATATGTCGACTTCCATATGGGATCACAATGACAGTGTCTTCCACTGAGGGGAAAAAGGAAAGAATCACCTTCGTTTAGTTTGACATGTCTGCAGTAGTGTCTACCTCTTCCTGAGCTTCTGTACTCCCACACAGGGCAATGACTGCTGGTAGCGATAGCACCTTCAACACTGACTCAGAATAAACAGTTAATGTATAGCAATGACTACACAAATTACTGATGTGACATGACATCCAATATATATGATATGTATATATACCGTTATATATATATATATATATATATATATATATATATATATATATATATATATATATATCTTATAACCAACGTATATTAAAATGTGGTAGCAGACTTAAATTGGTTGAAAATCTGAGAAATCACAATAATTAGTATACACCCAATGTATGTTACATGGGCTGAAAGTATAATGCAGAACAGATCACACAGTAAGTAAATATGCGATGTATGAAACTGTTGTTCTAAATTCTGTGTACATTTCCCCATTTTAGTAGCAGTTTTATGTCAAGTTGTAATAATTTTCAAAACTAAAATGTCATATACAGTTACATGTTGTACATTGGTCAGATCAGGTTTATGGTTCTTCAAAATATCAAGCATTTGGGAACGGGTTGAATATTTATAGTACTACTGGTAAACCACTCACAAATACTGTAAATCCAGAATCCAGAAATATTTGCTAGCCTATTATTTTGCGATTTTCGCGTATGAAAAAACATTGCAACCATTTCTGGCGCTCATATAAATGCTTCCAATATATAAATGCTTCCAATGGTTGACTCATACAGAATTCATCCGACCACTAGAGGGCGTAAGTAGCCGACATTACAGATATTGATGTGGACCTGAAAACATCCACAATAAAGCCAAAGCATGCAAACTGGATGTCTGTTCTCCATGAACTAGGAAAAAAAAAAAAGAAAAGATCATTTCAGGCTGGTCTCTTTCAGGGATATTGAATGCAGTTAAGGAAAGCCGCACTACCAGCATAAGTGACATTCCCATGTAAAAAATTAAAAAATAAAATAGTTTCAGATTGATTTACAGTACAGTAGCTTTGTATTTGGTACAATTTAGATTGTCTTCTAAATAATAAATAAAAGCTACTGTAAATGTATTCATTTTCACATTTTGCTATGGTATAGTATAATTCTGTAAAATCCATGTTCTAACTGTGTGGATGGGTTTTTTTTTTTTTGTTTGTCTGGTTTTTTAGAACATTCCAAATAGCTTTTCAGCGACTCTCGCTTCTAAATTTAAAAAAAAAAAAAAAAAAAAAAATAGAATGTTTGGTTTTAAGATGCTATAAAAAAATAAATTAAAAAAAACTGTTTTTAACTTTGGTAAATCATTTCTGGTAGTTTTTCTGTTGATTTACTATGATATCAGAATGTGCATTCAGTTGTGTTTTGGAGTTAATATTGCACTAGTAGGCCGCTACTCTACGTACAGCACTTTAAATGTCTGAAGTTGTTTGTGTAGTTCTTGCATTAGGAACAGTTTTGGTTGATTGATTTTCATATTAATTTTCCTGTCAGTAAATTATATTTTGTATGCAGTATTGTGTATCTTTCTTTCAAACCCTGTGATAACCTGTTTTGTTACATTAGCCTATGTGTAAATAAACTGTATAAATGTACAACAAATGTTTTATTTTTTTTTTTTTTTCAAGGCACATGCAGTAATATTAACCATCATCATGACTTCATGTTGTACATACAGTATTATTAAGTAGTACACAACTTACAGTATTTACAGTATGTTCCACAGCAGTTGGTGAAACTGGAGATATTATTTAGTTACTCAGAAATGACATTAGCTTAGATATACTGTATTCAGAGTGCTGGCAGCTCAAGGTACCATGCTAGCCATCTTTGTTTTAGTAAGAACAATGAGCTGCTGCATCAGATCCATTTGTAACCTGGACAGGAGATTATTAGGCCATTTAATTCAACTTGCATTACAGCATCTTTTAATAACTGAATATCAAAGGTGTTATTATTTAGCTGCTGTAGATGATGGAAATGTTGCTCCAAACTGAAGATCTGAATTAATCTCTGCTAGAGATAGTTATAAAAATACATGCAGTGCTTTTGAAAATCACAATTGCATTGAGTACTGGGTGTGTCCTGCCGGGAAGCAAAGTGGCATGCAAGTAAGCTTGAATGTGGTGCTCGATCTAACAAAGAGGAAAGACATTCCACTCCACCTGCAACCCATGCCTCAGCTCACCCAGCATGAAGCTCATCCCAAAAGCGTCCAGTTAGGGACAGGTCTGTAGATCGGACTGGTCAAGAAGTTATTGTTGTTTATCCAAAATAATTTGTTTCTGTGACACTTCCTCCACCACAGCAATGATGCTCCATGATGTCCAAGGCATATCGGAGGTGGAAAAGCACTAGAGGCGTGTTGACAACAGTGTTTTTCACAGTCTGTGATGTCATATGGTTACCAGTAGTTGCAAGAGGTTGTGTGGTCAAGGCTGGTGTAGGAGAAAATATCTTCCTCCTAGAAGTGATCTGGAAGTTTCACTCCATTGTCCGGAGTAGGGCTGATCAGCAACTCTACCAGTGGCATTGAAGCACTGCTATTGCTATTTAAAAAAAAACATGTTGGTCTCTTGTTCAGGATATTGGTAGTACATGCTCTTTAAACGGTTCTCCAACAGAACTTAATACTGGAAATATTATTAATGCCTTAAACCAGTATTTTATAAAGCTAACAATGCATTTAATGGTAATTCTGGTATGTATGAAAAAGATGATCCACCTCAGCTCTCAAAACACTTTTCTTCTGGAGTTGATCAACTTAAAAAAATTGGCTAGTAATATTATTTCATATTCTCTGGCGCATTTGTCTACTCTATTCTTAAATACTGGAACTATACCAACATTGTGAAAGCTTGCACATGTGCTACAAGTACAAAAGGGAGGCTCTCAAATGGAGGTCGCCAATTACAGACCAATATCATTGCTTCCTGTTCTGGCAAAATGTTTGGAGAAGGTGGTGCTGGATCAGCTGAAAGCTTTTATTGACTCAAACAACCTGCTGTCTCCAATCCAGTCTGGTTTTAGATCAGACCATGGGACAATAACAGCATTGACTAAAACGGTTGATGATACTTTGAGTGGCTTGGATAGTAAGCAGGTGGCAGCTGCAGTCTTTATTGATCTGTCCAAGGCTTTCGATACTGTGGACCATGTATTATGTAATAGGTTTGGGGGAGATTAAAAAAGGTGTACCACAGGGCTCTATCTTGGGTCTGACACAGTTTTCACTGTATATTGATGGTGTCGGAATCGGAATGGAGTACATTGTCATCTATATGTGGATGTTACTGTATTTTATACCACTGGATACTCTGGCACAGACACAATAAACTCCAGGAGGCTTTCAATATTGTACAACAACGTTCTTGGAATTTAAAGCTGTTGCGTAATATAAATAAATAAATAAATAATATTAATAATAATATTAATAATATTAATAATAATAATAATAACTTCATGTTTTTTTGGACCTAAATTTATAAGTTTGAAACAAGACTTAATCCTTCATTAATTGACTTGAGAGCATCTTGAGGTTGTGGGTAGCTATAAATATCTTGGGATCTGGCTGGATCCATTCCTGGAGTTTGATCTGCGCATTTTAACTATCTCAAAGAAAATAGCTCAAAAACTGTTTTCTTTTTCGACAGCAAAAAAAAATCTTTACGCTTCAAAGTAGAAATCGTGTTATAAAGAGCTGTATTTTTCCTTTGTTTGATTATAGTGATTAGTGATAGTTATTTTTACATGCCTCTGCTGAGCAATTTAAAAAATTGGATTGACTAATGACAAAGCAGCCAGATTTGGATTAGACTGCCATCCTCAAATCCATCACTGCCAGTTACTGGCTTCTTTAACCCCTTGAGGTCCATTTATTCAGCGTCTGTCTTATTTTCAGGTCTAACTTATTTTCACACAAGCTGTTTATGTTACACACGCTGTTTAAAAGAAATTGTGTTCATAGTAAACAGGTTTAAAAGGCACTACATCAACAGGACACTCAGTACTGCATCCCCAGCCCTGCCCCACCCCTTGTTCACTGTATTTATCACATATCTTAGTTGTGCATACAGATGAATCATCTCCTGATCATCACCAAACTCTTCAATAATGCGATCCAAGTCATTATTTTATTATTATAACATCTCAAAAGGCTTGGCAAATGTCCATGATTTTCTTTGAGCACTGGTTGCAGATGCAGCTATCTTGTTTGTTTATGTCCGTGTTGTCTGTGGTGAAGGGACTCTGTATTGCTCAGATCCGCTTCTCCAGCTTTTCTCAGCTTTTTCAGGAGAAAAAACAACTAGGGTCCTGTGATTGATGCCTTTTTGAAGGCCTAGAAAGGCAAAATGTTAATGTCGGACCTGGTCCGACATAGGAAAACAAAGGGTTATATTTAGATGTCACTTAATTGTAGAAGGCAATTACACTGGGTACTTAATGTGTGTAAAACTGTAATAGGTTTTCAGCCAGATTACCTAGGTCTGCTGATAGAGGTAAACATACCCAAGTGTAGTTTACAATCTGGTATTGCACTTATTTACCAAGTGCCTTGAAGAAGGACTTGGATTGGTCATTCACTATTTAGCTACAGTGCCCCAATGGCATGGAAAAGTCTGGATCAGAGTATCTGGGATATGACAGAGCATCAGATAAATAACAAACTTATCAATTAAACAACGAATAATGACTAAGATTACATGTATTTTAATGAGCAGGTTTCAATAATTATAGAAGTGTAAATGTCTGATCCCCGATTGAATGTATGAAGAGATTGTCTTTTAGAGTGATGTTGCTTTTAGGAATGTGAAATTACGCCTGTGTTTCTGGTCATCTTGCCAGGACACTCTTGTAAACAAGGCCTCAGTCACAATAGGTTTTTTCCTGGTTAAAAGAATGAATGATTAAATAAATAAATGAAATAAATACATTGTGTGGCGATGATGGTGTGAACAAAATGAATGTAATGAATGAATGTAACCCCAGTTCCCTGAAAGAGATAATGACCAACAACTAATACTTTTGGGATATGCCTGCCACAGGTCAGGTATTTACTGAGCATTTTATGTCAGAGCTAAGCATTTTATGTGAGAGCTGCCGATAGGCCACTTGGGGAATGAACCTGCAAATGTGTGGTTTGTTGGTTGTCTTCTCTTTCAGGGAACCTTTCAATTCGAAGATGACCAACAACCAATACTTTTGGGAAAGTATATCAAACCCATCGCGAGGGAACGTGAGCGAAGAGACAGCAGATGAGGGACACCTCACTACCACCAAACTAATGTTTGTGATGTGAGTATGCAACCTCATGGACCCTTCTGCCTAATGAATGCATAGAGGGATCTACCATGTTAAGTCGATAAAACCTGGTGAATGTATGTGGAGTAGCCCAGCCAGTCGCAGTACAAACCTTGGTCAATAAAGCTCCTCTAAAGAGGGCCCATGACGTAGCTTCCTGGTAGAGTGTGCGGCACTGGTATATGCAGTCGAGACTGTGTCCACAATCCAGTGGGACAGTCATTGTTTCGAGAGGGCTTGACCCAGTGTCCTTTTACCATGACAGATGACGAGCTGGTCAGACTGACATAGTGCTCTCGTTCTATCCACATAACCTCTCAATGCCTGAACTGGTCAAAGGGAATTCAACCTCCAATTCTCCTCTGAAGAAAAAGGAGGTGGATGGAAAGCCTCTAATTCCACCGACTGGTTTAAGTGGAAAGCCACAACCACCTTAGGGAAGAAAGCGGGGTTCGTGCATAACGATACCCTGGTTTCCATCATTCCAAATACGCATACAGGCACTGTGCACCGACACAGCTTGTAGCTCACTAACCCACTTACCAGAGGTGATGGCTAGAAAAAAGGCTGTCTTCATAGAGAGATATTTTAGTTCTATAGAATGAATAGGCTCAAACGGGGCCTCCAATACCACATCTAGATGACACTCGGGGGAGGACGTAACTGCCATGTGCCTGTCAGAAAATGTGTTGCCAGGAAATGAGTGCATGGGGATATCGAATCAATGGGGACAAGGCATGCAGATATGGCTGCTACGTACACTTTCAGCATAGAGGGGGATCTACCCTCTTCTAGCAGGTCTTGCAGAAACTGTAAAATGACTGCTATAGGGCAATAGATGTGGTCATGACCTCAGGTCATACACCAGTTTTGAAAATACCTCCACCTAAAGGCATACAACAACCTTGTGGAGGAGGCCCTAGCATTCTGCAATGTACTGACAATTGCATCTGAGAGCCCTAAGGCGGACAGACGGTCCCGTTCAGGAGCCAAAGAGTGCCATGTGTAGCGGGATCTCCCAGGGATGGCCTTGTAGTAGCTGGCAAAAGTTTGAAAACCAGATTCTCCTTGGCCATCTTGGGGCCACAAAATGAGCTGTCACCTTCTCTCTCTGGACATTCTCTAAGAAGGCCGGGGGCAACGGTATTGGTGGGAATGAGTACAAAAGCGTCCTGGGCCACTCGTGGGATAGGGCATCGATGCCTGCTGGACGCCCGCAGCGGTGGAGGGAGAACCATGGGGGCAGCGAGTCATCTCTGCCACGACAAACAAACTGGCCTACCCAAAACATTGCCAAATGTGCTCTACCACCTGAGGGTGGAGTCGCCATTATGATGGATGAGGACCCTCCCTCAAGAAGAGGTCCTCCGTCCAATTCATCACTCCCGGGAGATGAACAGCCCAGAGGGATAGCAGATTCCTTTTTGCCCTGATCAACAGCCGAAAGGCTATGTGGTGCAATCCTGGGGACCGAAATCCTGCCTGGTGGTTGACACTACTACAGACATGTTGTCTGTGTGGACAAGGACATGTCTCCTCTGGAGCACTGGAAGGAAATGCTAGAGAGCGAGGTGAACCACTCGCAGTTCCAGCGCATTTATGCGCAGGGATGTCCAGCGACCCGACCAGGACCCTCAGACTCCTCTGCCTGCCCAGACAGCACCCCAACCCGAGTAGGATTGGGGTGGTTGTCTGACAGTGAAGGGGACGAATATAATATTTGTGGATATACACTGTATAGGAAAGACAGGCAGGACAGAAGAGGAGGAGGGGTAGTGCTAGACATAAGAAACAGTCTTGAAGCCCAGGTGTTAAACCTGGACAAAGAAAATAAAACCGAATCAATATGGGTCAGAATAACGGACAAAAATTCAAAGGGCATAATAATAGAAGCATGCTATAGACCGCCAGATTTAGAAGGTGAGCAAAATAATTTGTTATACAATGACATTAGAAATGCGTGTAGCAAAGGAGAAGCCATACTAATGGGGGATTTCAACTTCCCCCAAGTAAAATGGGAAAACCCGATGGGTAGCACGAAGGATGAAATAGAAATGGTAGAAATGACAAATGACTGCTTCCTAACACAATTTGTCAAGGCACCGACTAGAGGGGAGGCATGCCTTGATTTAGTCTTTTCAAATAACGAAGATAGAATAACTAAAACAGAGGTCAGAGAACCACTGGCAAACTCAGACCACAACATGGTCTCATTTGAAGTGTTTTTTAAAACCCCAAAAGTAATGACTAAAGCTAAGGTTTACAATTTTAGAAAAGCAAACTATGAAGGTATGAAACAGAGACTAACAGAAGTAGATTGGAGTAAAATAGAGAAAACACCCACAGAACAAGGATGGTTTTTCTTCAAAAATGTAGTACTAGAGGCGCAAAACAATTACATCCATAAAGTAGACAAATCTAAATGTAAAACTAAATTGCCAAAATGGTTTAATAGATCAATTAAAAAAAAAATTCAGAGAAAAAAGGCACTTTACAGAGCATTAAAAAAGGACCAAAAAGAAAGTACGCAAAAAGAGTACACAGAACTGCAAATGCAAGTCAAAAAGGAAGTTAGAAAGGCCAAGAGAGAAATAGAAATGAACATTGCTAAGGGAGCTAAAACCAATTCCAAAATGTTTTTCCAATATTACAACAGCAAGCGAACATTCAAAGAGGAGATTAAATGTTTAAGAGATACAAATGGCAAAATCGTAGATGAAGAAAAAAAAATAGCAAATATATTAAATGATTACTTTTCACAAGTTTTTACAAAGGAAGATACTGACAACATGCCCCACATTTCATCCAGTTCCTATCCAGTTTTAAATAACTTTAGCATAACTGAGGCAGAAGTGTTAAAGGGACTAGGAGCTCTTAAAATAAACAAATCCCCTGGGCCGGATGAGACCCTCCCAGTAGTACTCAAAGAAATGAAAGAAGTAATTTACAAACCGCTAACCAAGATCATGCAGCAGTCTCTTGACACAGGGGTGGTACCAACAGACTGGAAAATTGCAAACGTAATACCGATCCACAAAAAGGGAAACAAAACTGAACAAGGTAACTACAGACCAATAAGCCTGACTTCTATTATATGCAAACTTATGGAAACTATAATAAGATCCAAAATGGAAAATTACCTATATGGTAACAGTATCCTGGGAGACAGTCAACATGGTTTTAGGAAAGGGAGATCGTGTCTAACTAACCTGCTTGATTTTTTTGAGGATGCAACATCGATAATGGATAATTGCAAAGCATATGACATGGTTTATTTAGATTTCCAGAAAGCTTTTGACAAAGTCCCGCACAAAAGATTAATTCTCAAACTGAACGCAGTTGGGATTCAAGGAAACACATGTACATGGATTAGGGAGTGGTTAACATGTAGAAAACAGAAAGTACTGATTAGAGGAAAAACCTCAGAATGGAGTGTGGTAACCAGTGGTGTACCACAGGGATCAGTATTAGGTCCTCTGCTATTCCTAATCTACATTAATGATTTAGATTCTGGTATAGTAAGCAAACTTGTTAAATTTGCAGACGACACAAAAGTAGGAGGAGTGGCAAACACTGTTGCAGCAGCAAAGGTCATTCAAAATGATCTAGACAAGATTCAGAACTGGGCAGACACATGGCAAATGACATTTAATAGAGAAAAGTGTAAGGTACTGCACGCAGGAAATAAAAATGTACATTATAAATATCATATGGGAGATACTGAAATTGGAGAAGGAATCTATGAAAAAGACCTAGGAGTTTTTGTTGACTCAGAAATGTCTTCATCTAGACAATGTGGGGAAGCTATAAAAAAAGGCTAACAAGATGTTCGGATACATTGTGAAAAGTGTTGAATTTAAATCAAGGGAAGTAATGTTAAAACTGTACAATGCACTAGTAAGACCTCATTTTGAATATTGTGTGCAGTTCTGGTCACCTCGCTATAAAAAAGATATTGCTGCTCTAGAAAGAGTGCAAAGAAGAGCGACCAGAATTATTCCGGGCTTAAAAGGCATGTCATATGCAGACAGGCTAAAAGAATTGAATCTGTTCAGTCTTGAACAAAGAAGACTACGTGGCGACCTAATTCAAGCATTCAAAATTCTAAAAGGTATTAACAGTGTCGACCCAAGGGACTTTTTCAGCCTGAAAAAAGAAACAAGGACCAGGGGTCACAAATGGAGATTAGACAAAGGGGCATTCAGAACAGAAAATAGGAGGCACTTTTTTATACAGAGAATTGTGAGGGTCTGGAATCAACTTCCCAGTAATGTTGTTGAAGCTGACACCCTGGGATCCTTCAAGAAGCTGCTTGATGAGATTCTGGGATCAATAAGCTACTAACAACCAAACGAGCAAGATGGGCTGAATGGCCTCCTCTCGTTTGTAACCTTTCTTATGTTCTTATGTTCTTATGTCTGTTGTCGATCACTCCCATCCTTACACCACTGTGCAAATAAGAGGCTTGCCTCCACCAGCGCAGAGCTTCCCAGTATATGCGAGACACGGTCAGCTGACGGTATCTGTTGCATTTGGGATGTAGCCAGAAGCATTGAGCCATGCTTGAATCGGGCGCATATGGAGTAACCCCAGCTGGATGGCTAATGAAGCTGTGACCATCAGACCCAGTAATTTCTGATAGAATACAAATTGTACTGTCGATCCCTGTTGAAACAGGGTTAGACAGTTGTGAATGTCGGCTACTCTGTCTTGTGACAGGTAGGCTTGCATTGTAAGGGAGTCCAGCCGTAAACCATACTTTGCACCGGTATTAATTGGCTTTTGGCATCATTGAGGATGAGACCCAGTCTTGCCAGATGCTCCATCATGATCGCCGTGTGGGCCACTGCCCCTTTCTGTGACTGGGAGCAGATCAACCAGTTGTCCAGGTAGTTCAACACCTTGATTCCTTGCAGCTGCAAAGGGGATCCGATGGCATGTAGTCACACAAGCGGGGCAGAGTGTAGCTTGCAGCAATGAGTAGCACTGTCTACAGTTTGGTCTGGACCGTGTGCATTCACACAACTGGAGCAGCGCGTAGCTTACAGCGGAGTAGAGCACAGCCTACAGACAGTAAGAAGCAAGTAAAAGAAAAAGAGAGACTTTTTTTTTAAATTGAGACCCAACGCACCGAGGTGGGTGGGTCTATGTATCCGTGGAGGCTACTTGGCAGTGGTGCTATTAGAACCAGACCCAGTGGTGGAAGCACAGGTTTTTTTTAATTTATTTATTTTTTAACTGTGATGCAGTGGAAAAGACACATACAGCAGAAGCTGAATGGGTAGGGTTTATTTTTATTTATTTATTCATTTATTTATTTATTGGGCCACACACACTGAGTGGGTGGGCTGAGTCAATCCAACGGCATCGACTCAACAGAGGCAGAGCCCAATCCCAGGTGGAGGAATCACGTGTCTCTCATCTCTTTTTTTTTTTAGCTGCAAATAGCAGAGGAAAAAGACAACACAAAATAACAACGCTGTAGGGTTAAGAACGCAGACTACAGTTGCCAGGTGATGTAGGCTGTTCAAAAGAAAAAAAATAAACTGTGTGCATTTCTGCAGCGTTTATAGCTCAGTCTCAGAAGCCGAGTTTCTGATTCCGTAGAAGTGACAAGCCAACTTCCAGCAATAAAATTGCAGAGGAACTTTCTGAAAACTCTTAGTGAGAGCTCTTTAACACAGACTCAATCATAGCAACTGGAGGGGTTAGCATACCTACCTTATCTACATGACTGTGAGAAGCAAAAGAGAAAGTGATCTCCACGAAGGGACTACTTATTCCTTCGGTAGGCGGGACCAATGACAGCACTTCCCAGAGGGAACAACAGAGTGGGTAACCACAAAATATTTCATTCTTACGCAAGACAACTCTATTTTTAAAATCACCAACTCACCAATTCTTATTCCCAAGAGTATGTCTGACCAACACGTGAACACATTTTGTGGAGGTATTGCCTGGAAAACTAACTCTGAAGTCACTCTTGGTCAGTTGGCTTCTGCACTAATATTACCGGTGGAAGAGACAATAGATATTCTCTTATAACAGGTTCATCCTAATCAGTACTAATAATAATAGGTCACCAAAGCGGTCACAGCTTTATCCAAAGCATGTTACACATTTTTTAAAAGGAAAATGTTAAGCAAAAGCAGAGGGTATTTTTTATCACTTACTTTTATTTGTTGAGAGCTGGGATTTATACTGTCCTCTGACAAGTCGACAGGTAGAGCCGTCTCCATTGCACACTCCGCAGTTGTCTTCCTTCGCGGTGCTTCCCAGTTCATGGTCACAGCCAACAATCTGAAATGGAAAATTAAAAAAAAACAACAAAAAACTTTGGCCTCTTTGTTCACAATAACAGTTCAGTGGCATTGACACAATCCTACTTAAGTCATATAGTATGTCTTACCTTTTTATACGTAAAAAAATGATATTCTCTACCGTTCAATAGCAAATAGCAGTAAAACACATTATTAAACAACCAGGAAACTTACAAATCACAGCTTTAATACATGAGATTAACACTGTGCTTTAAAGTTTCACTCAAACAAGATTATTTTGTGTACCTGTTTTCTGTGCATGGAAACCACACTTTCCCAAGCTGTCTGTGAAAACAGCACGTGAACGCTATGCATGGCTAATGTGCATATCAACCTCCTCCTTTACCCTTCATTTGTATGAGGTCAGGTGAAAAGAGGGTTTTCTTGAGTAAAGTAAACTGACCCAATGGAAACCCGAAATGTATAGGCTCATTCTTCATTTGGCTCGAGCACAATGTCTCGACAAACATTAGAACACACATCGAAACTCCCCCAATGTGATTTTTCAACACTGGAGCTGGCAGTTGACAAGTCACATTGTCACATGATTTGAACGGAATGAGGTAAGCTGTTCAGTCCTGGGCAACTTCAAAGCCAAGTAAAGGCAGACAAAGAAAACGGTAAGAATTCAATAAATGAAGCTAGCTATGCCAGAAACACTCTGAAGCATTGCAAACAGCATAAAACACTAATGTGAATGTAAAAAGCATTTAAATGGTACTTTAATATTGATTAGTTATATAGATATTGAACCAGTCCATATATGTGTAGGGGACTGTGGCAGGGCAAGGATACATGTATATCATGTGTTGTGTATTTTGTTTATTTGTCTTTTATGCTATTAGAGAGCCAGACGTTGCAACTGAGATGCACCGCCAGCTATGTTTGTTTACAGGGAATTGCAGCAGAGGATTGGATGGGTATGGTTCTCGGGTTGACTGGTAGGTGTGTTCCAGTGCAGCATTTTGAAATAAACGGGAGCCACTGACACACCTCCATGCTACAAGCCAAGGACCAGCACCACACACACTACCCCCGACAACAAACCTGTCTTGTGAAAAGAAACTAAACCTCTTTGACCCAAGATCAGAGTTTTATTTGCTTTGTCTTTTTGTATACTTGTTGTATAGTCGCCCGTTGCATGCCATTTCTAGGATAGTTCCTGTAAATAAATCCTGGGTGTCTGCGTGATGTCTCAAAGTCAACTTCCTGTGTTTCTCCAAGTCTGTCAGTGGATCACCCACAACCCTCTATCACAGGGACCATAAGATGACACGATTAGAGATCACAAACACCACAACTTATTCACTTACATAAAAGTAACAACATATTTGACCAATGCAAACAATCCAGTATTTATCTCATGAGTGCATCTTACATAACAGACAAGGAGGAGCCACAAGATTAATAGGAAAGAAATTGATTAATAGGAAAGAACAATCTTTGATCTGTTGTTAACATAATGGGAATGGTCTTCAAAGCAATTTTCCAGCAGAAGAAAAGTGCACTTTCTACTCTTATGGCCCATCAGCACTAGTTTGGAGTGCACTTGTAAGATTAAAAATAAGGAAAAGCTAATTCTGTTAACAGGAAACTGTGTGTTTGGATAACCCAGGAGAAAGCTAAAACAGTGACACAAGGGAATTCCAGATAAGAGAAGAGCACACAATGTAAGGAAATTCAGTGAGCAGACAACCTGAAGGAGGAAGACAGGAATCTGCTTTCAAATTAGCTGTGACAAGTTTTGTATGATTCATATACAAACAGATGTGCCTTCAAAAAGAATGTTGTTATTGATCTTCAGCTGTCCTTTTTTTAAAAGAGCAAAGCTTGTAAGCTTTTATGGAAAGTAATCTCCATTGCATCAAAAGAAGACTACATGCCTTTATGTAAACTGTTACACTGTTGTGTAAGTTTGAGTAACAGTTGTTTTGTTTGTACTGAAAATATACTATTAAAATGGTTAAATTGGCATTTTATCCATAACCCCAACTTGAACCTGGTAAACTAAGCAAACATTTACCATTTAAAACACAGTAAAACTGCATAAGTATTTTCAAGGCGAGAACCCCCTGTTTTATTGATCAAATGTCTGTGTAATTATGTCTGCTGTGTTATTGCCTTTTTGAAAAGTGATCTCATGCCACTTCCCAAGGTAAATATTACATTGAAGTGAATCCCTTACCTGACAAGTGCCACTAATGCACATGTCCAGTGACTCCGTGTAGCACCTGGTGCCGTCAAGTACTTTAGGTGCCAGCTCCACCACCAGTGATGTCCCTTTAGCCTTGCACTTGAGCGCACAAGGGTTCTCGGGGTCATTGTAAAGAGGCAGCCACTCATAATACTGCCCCTGGTACCGGACATCAATGTGGGCAGAGCACTGCTGGGCACGGAAATCACCTGAGTCCGGGGGGCAGTCCTGCGGATAAACATGTATAGTCAATCAAGAGAAGGAAACAGTTATGAGGGCAGGATAATACAAATTATGTTTCTATCAAGAGGGGTCTTCTTGGGGAATGCTCTGGTCTGATTACTGCAGATCCATATCAGTTTCCATTTGTCAATAAATACAAATTGCAACACAAACTTGCCCTAAGGGACCACCCACCTCTTACAGTGTGAGGTAGCAGTTCAGTCTCCAAGCCTACTCAATACTGAGCATTTTTTTAAGACTGTGTACAATGGTTCCTTCAAACTTGCTTTACTTGTATTAAGGATTACATTTAATTATCCATAACTTATGAATCCCACACTATAAAGTAAAGAAAAAAACAAGACAATCTATGAGATTTAGAAGGTGATGTAAGTATAGGCGCAGTGCAAATAATTGAAGATACAAAATTAAATTTGCATTGCAGCCAGGCAATTATTTTGTACTGCACCCTATGCATAGGCGCAGATCACAGGGGGGACGAGGGAGTCAAGTCCCACCCACTTTTCGTAGTGGGGGGGACAGTACATGTAATTGTCCCCCCCCCCCCCACACACACACACACACACACACACACACACATTTTTACAACCCCTTTGCAATATTTTTAAAAGGTTTTATCATTCAGAATGGTTAACTTGTTTTGTTTGGGACTGGAACACACCAGATTCTCCACCCTTCCTTATTTTACACAATTAACTAGTCTGTCTGAACCTGACATGACTCATTGCTTGCCCACGGGTCATTCATGAAGTTCATGTGTAGAATAAGAATTTGCTGTGACGTCACGCCTTATTTTCCTAAATTGCCACACATATTGCCCCCCCCCACCTTACAGTAGGGCGTCCATGGCCCTATGTAAGCTTAGAGCAATGTAAAATACTCAAACACAAACAATAATCCGCAATTATTATAATGAGTGTCTCAATGAGCGCATCGGTCTATTTCGCGGTCGCACTTGCAGAGTTAGGCGTACAGAGAGCAGTAGTCGCTGTATAGCATTTGTGGAGTACGAAAATACAAAGCAAATGTCAGAGGAAGGGCAGCAAAGTCCTACTGGCACACAGTAAGAAAAGTTTTCTAAGAAAGCCTCAGCCAACATCACTTATGTGAGTATCCTTAGGAAATGATATGTATTTGGCCTTCCCTTTTCAGCATGACATTCAGAAATGTGCCTAGCACTCTGGTCTGACGTCACCACACCGGTCACACTTGGAAACAGCACCTGCATATACACAGGTCAGGAAAAGTACTGTAGGGAATTCTTTTTTTTTTTTTTTTTTTTTTAGAGAACGTTTTGGTTGTGTAGTTTTTGAAGAGTGGAGAAAATGAAGGTGGGGGAATACAAGGAGAGGTGGCACACGAGTTAAAGGAAGGAAGGGGCCCATGGTGCCTTGCCTGTCTGGAACATGGAAACCTCTCTGACATATGCCCCTGAGAAGACTCCCTCTTTATGAAGGCCTTCAAATCAGGGTGAGGTGGAGACCACAGTGGATCCATCTGAAAGCCTTACCATTGGCGTAGATGAACCAGGACACCTGCCTCACCTGCCTTAAAAGGGAAAGAGAAATGCTTTGCCTGTGCCGAGCCTAGGCACCTCTCATCACGGGCCCCTTCAGCCAACTGCACTAAAGAGGAAGAAGGGGAGGAATGGTCATCCCCGGAAGAAAGGGAAGGAGCCAATGCAAGCTTCAGAGCCCATGAGGGGGGCGACTGAGTATCCAGCGCAAGCGTCCAATGCCCTCGAGGGAAATATGGGACTGGCTTATGGACCCTGAAGGTAACTTCCAGGAGGTCCTCCCGATTACGATCAACATGCTGTGAGCCAGAGATGGGGTATGATGGGAAGCCTGGGAACAGTAACACCGCACACCGTTCAGTCCCATCGGGAGGAGACACGCCTACTCCAGATCCACAGGCAGTAGGCATGTCCACACCAGCGCCCAAAAAGGAAGAGCCGCACCAGTCCCCAGCGACCGAGGGAGAGCTGCACCAGTCCCCAGCGGCCAAGGGATAGCTGGACCATGTCTAGTGTTAGAGGGAGACTACCCACTGCTCCTGCCTTTGCCGCCACAGGGAAACTGCCCGCTGCTCCCAACTCCACCGCTAGGTTGTGCCTACCCGCTGCCCCCACCTCCACGGCCGAAGAGAGACTACCTGCTGCTCCCGCCTCCACCACCAGAGTAGCTGAAGCTACCTCTCGAGGGACCATTCCTGTCCTATCCTACTCCACATAGGGCTGCAACGCCTGCAATGCCAAGCCTGTAATACCTAGGGCTGTCAAGCCCGCCCTGCCTGCAATGCCCGGGGTTGCCTGTTCATCACTGCCCAGGGGTCTTTCAGTGCTGTGTCCGCAGCCACTGCTGGAATGCCAGCTTTGCTGATGCCAGTCTTGCCAATGTCAGTATTGCCACTGACAACATTGCTGTTGGTGATGGAGGAGGGCCTCACACCGCGGCCATCCGTGGGCCCATTAGTAGCTCCAGTCAGGGGTCAGGGGCCAGGGGCCAGGCTAAGACTTTTGGGCCTTTAAGGGGGAGGTGGCTTTTGAGGCCATGTGTGCTGTGAAAAAGGGGGAAAATGTGCAAAGCAAAATTACATCAAATTATAATATTTGCACCCGCTTAGTATCCAAATCCTGCCCAATTCCACACTATTTTGTTCATTTGAATGTATTTTAATATACACGACTTACGGCAGCATTATGGGGGTTTTGCACCAGTTCCTTACATCACCCCTTAAGTGTCACTTCTACGCCTGTCAGAACACCTCAGGGCTCCATTTTCATATCAGTTACTAGGCCCAGCATTAAGAAGGCATTCTCTTCGATGGTTTGTTGTTTCACGCCATAGTCAGTCAGAGGCCCAGATTTTGAGGTAGCTGGTTTGTTCTCCACATCCCCTCATGTTCTACAAATAAATCTCAATGAAATGTGGGGGGACCACCAGCTGAAACATATTGCTTTAGTAATTATTCATAAGCTGGGGCACTTTTAAAGGAATTAATCTCACCCCCTTCATTTTCCCGGAAAATGACCAAAGCACAGCACATGACTTAAAAGACCTCTTCCCTTAATAAAGACTGACATTCCATTTACACTCTGCATTTAAATAAACATCATGGCATATTTTTAGGCCTTATCCATCTGGTGAGTCCAAGTCCCAGATGTTCCATATAAGAAACAACTGCCTTATTGACTGATAAAGAGAGGACCCAAAAGATGTTCCAAAATGACTGCTAAGAATATACAGGCCTAGTTTCTTTATATATATATATAAAGAAACTAGGCCTGTATATCTTCTTAAAAAACTTTAAAGAACAATCAGTCTCTAAACTCTTCCAAATGTGTGCAATTTAACAATAACTAAAACGTTACGGCCAAGACTCACAAACTCACAAAAAACAGATGTTGCGTCTTTGATATTGCTCGGCAGCAAACTGGATACCCACAGAGTTAATAACCCAAGCAGTTTCCTTCAAATCAGACAGTTTGGTTTAAATAATTGTTCCCAAACCTCTTGTTTTTTTAATAACTTCAAATCAATGTTTTCCTTTTTACCTGTTTGGGAATAAATAGCTGGGAATATTATTATTATTTTTTTTTAACTCACCACAAGTCTGTCTAAATATGTCTACATTTTTTAGCAAGCAAACCACATTGTAACATATCAGTGGGAACTACTCCTATGGTGGCAGTAAACGCACTGGGTAGTGTGACTGGAACCGGTTTACAGCTCACACTACCTAACTGGAATATGCAGAGTAATGCAGTGTACATTATTTATCATCTCAATTCAAATTGTTACAGAACTCCTGGCCTTGGGGCCTTTATTATGTTCACCATATACACTAATGTTTTGAGCACACACGCAGTGTAGCAGCAAGGTCTTGGTCTGAAATTCTTAGCACGCGAAAGCTGAACTGTGACAGGCTGGTGAGTGGATAGAGGTCCAGAGACAGACTGCAGTTCAAAAAAATAACGCTTTTATTAAAAATAAACACAAAATAAAAAGGCACAAGGGCGAAAATAAAGATGTTTAAACACAAAAAGAAAGACACAAAAAAGCAAAACTTACAAAAACAAAGATTTCCAGGCTGGGCAATGCCTTCACTGGATTTAAAAAAAAACCCACAACCTGCTTCCTCAGCTCCCCCCTCTCAACGGGAAGCAGAGTCCTCCTTTTATGTCAGGTGGCTGGGCGCTGATTGATCATTAATTATGCTAATCAACTAATCAACCCCAGCCACCTGAACATAATAAACCCAGGCAGGTAGGGGAATTGAACCCCATCCCTGCCAATTTCTAAAGGGCAGAGCTGTGCTCTGCCACATGAACATTATCTACACTGAGTTTGCATTGGTTGATATTGCTAGCTACATTCATATTCTACTAGCTGTAAACTTAGCCGATAACAGTTAGTTATGGCACCTCTAACCTACTTTGCATTAAATAATATAGTTTATCAGTTTATCTAAAACAGCTTATTTTGTCAATAAGCATCTTATACAAGGAACACAAAAAAGTATGTGATCTGCACATACATAATTTTATAAAAGGTGGGATGACAGCAATTTATTTAAATCGAATTGATTTTTTTTTTTTTTTTTTTTTTTATCGGTAATGAATAACCAAAATTGTTTTTTTTTTGTTTTGTTTTTTTTTATTTATTTTTTACTAATGGCTATTAAATACAGTATCCGTACATCACATATCCGCCTCACATAGCCCTAGCTGTTTATTTGCATTATCAACTTCTTCAGCAACATTACTTTAACATTGAACAGAGAAGATTAGTTCAGATATTGTAGATCCTATCAAAGTTTTTGTACACTGTGTTGTATGAGCTGTTCAGTGTGCTGACTTGATATGTAAATAAATCTTGTTCGCCTGCGGGGTGTATCAACTTCAACCTACGTCCTGATCTCCTGCCTGTCACTCAGCAGCGAATCCACAAGGCAGAAAGCTACCCTGTCACTAGCATTAATACCCTGTATCTTTCTAAACAAGGAATTTAGGGGAGCTCCCTAATAAAAGCTGAATCTCAAAACAATAATTGTGTGAATATAGCAATTGTTACATCTGTGTATAATGGTACTAAAAAGGATTCATTCACCCGATTTTTTACATCTCCACCCTTACTCTGGTCCCACCGCAGTCGGATATGTGACGAATTACTGTGTGTTCAGGTTTGTCCTGTCTATGGTGTGAGACCACCTCCCTTGCACATTAGGGAACAGAACCGCTCAGCTGCCAATTCACAGTTGAATTCTACATTTAACATTTACTTACCACATTGCTGCATGTCCTGTATCTGATATTCCGCCCTTCACAGTTCCTACAAAAGAAATTAAAAAAATAATTACCCATCACGTTGGCAACAAGCATAAATACAGTATTCCCAGCCTCTATTAGTAGACTAAATGTACAGATCCCCTCTCCCAAATTGTAACTTTCATTTCTCTCATAAAAAGAAATATACTATTAACTCAATAGTATATAGCAACATCTGATTTAGAATAAACCAAATGTTTAAAAAAAAAAAAAAAAAAAAACTTTATAAAAAATAAAACAAATATGTACAGAGGGCGATGACAACACAATAAACCCAACAGAACTATGTATATTCTTATACAACTAGCAGCACTACAAAAACACATGTTTTACAGTAATGTATGTATGTGTGGGGGTCCAGTTTCCTATAAACAAATAAAGTCTGGATATTGTTATAATACAGAGTTAGCCATGGGGGGGGGGGGGGGGGGGGGGGGGGGTGATCTGGGAATGTAGTGGTGCCATGTCAAAGCTGTCAGCACCACCCAGTGTAAGACATGATTGACTCAAGAAAGAGGGGGCAAAGTGAAAGCAGGGCAGTCCAAGCAAGTAGAGGATCCTCACCAACGTGCTGCCCAGAGTGGAGGTGGGCAGAACACAGGGAGTACTACTGGCAAGCAACAAGAGTTGCAGACCACTCAGGATACATCACTGTATCATTATCACCAACGGGTGAAATAGTAGAGCACACCACCCACCACCCATAACTAAGGGTTTCCTTATGAATAGTTGCTGCTCACAATTATTAACCGTCAGAAACATCCTTGGTTACAGAGGAAATATTTACATGCTGCTAGCATTAGAACATGAGCCATAACGACACCCAAGGAAACAAAAACATGCCATCTAACTTCAAACACAACCATCATTTCTGAGGTATGACAAACACTTCAACTAATGAAGTTTTATGTGAAGCGTGAACTTCTTATGTTCGGTGACTACCTCTTACCAAGTAGAGCGTATTTCTCACACACACTCTGCTGCGTCAGGTTCATCATGCAAAGAGTGCAAGAGAAAGCACACTCTCGACTTGAGGAAGCCACCGAACACTTATAAACATATTATAAGTCATTAAATAAAAAACCAGACAAAAGCCGGATACTGACATACTTGATCTATTTTTTTCTAGAACATGTTGTGGTTTAAACATTTAGAATGCTTTGTCGTTGACATTCTGAGTGTGAAATCTATACTCAGTGAAATTATAAGCGTAGCTGCTGCTAATATGTTCCAATGGGGTCGTGACATAATAGTTTCTTATAGTTGTATCTCGTTTATGCAAAACTCAGGTTCAGGTTAGTGTCTAGGGAGTGTTATAAAAGATAATGCCCTCAGGTCTTCAGCTTACTCCTTTTCAAAGGGAAAATAAGGTTTAATACAGTATGTGCTTTGGTAGTGCAGTGTAAGGCATCATGCTTACAGATTTAGAATAGAACTTTGTTGCTTTAGTTTGATCCAAGCAAGCGACACTCGGCTAAATGATTGCATCACGTATTTCAATGCAGCTTAAGTTAGACTTATTTATTTATCTTTGGAATTTCTTATCCCAGGATAACAAACTTTCATAATTACAGTATAGGAGTAAAAACATAAGAATCGGGATTCTGTTTCAAAAGGCGTCAGTAAGAATAACCGGGCACTATGAATTCTAACTTGACTTATTTATAACGGTTCCAAATGTCTCTGTGATGCTTGTGAAATAGAAACCGCAACAGAACAGAAAGGAAGACACTCCAATGGCGTTATAGTTTTTATACCATTCTGTTAACCGTGATAATGACAAATGTTGAAGTTGATTTGCTGCAGCTACTTTCTGTATACCTCGATTCGTTTGGGACAGGCCTCAAGAGCCACAGACTTCAAAGCGCAATCCCTTTCCAGCAAAACGCAAATTTATAGCTTTGGCATCTCTGGAGCGTTGTGGTACTTATTACTGTTATTAAGCAACCCTTGTAATCAGTAGCACTTAAACTTCATCATTTCCATCTTAACACTTTAAAATTTGAAATACGAGTTCCAGTCGTTGTGTTTTATGAAAACAAAGAAGAATATTCTGTGAATGTGTACAGGCCCAGTAAAAACAGGCATCTGAATATATTTATGAACGCAGATGTCATGTTGGATCATTATCTTAAGGATTTACATAAAGGCTTAAATAATACAAAAAATGAACCCTTTTGAAAACCAGCACAGCAATTACCACTAACATAGCTTAGATGGTTAACAAACATCTTTGAAAGCTTTTGTTAGGGTGGCAAGCTGACAGTACCACAGCAACAATAAATCAACAAGGAAAAGACCAAGGGATACAAAAAGAGGCAGTCATAATATCTGTTATCTTTGGCATCTGAGAAAACACCACGACCACAGCTGTACTTCATTAAGCAGCTTTACAGTCGACATGCTTCTGTCACACTTTTTCATTAAATGTTCTAATGGGCTGAAAAGCAATATCTGTCCTCAAGAGAGGTGCGTTTATGTGGCGACATGGTTCCCAGTGTAAATGGGTCTGAGCTGAAATCCAAACACACACTCAGCAGGGCCAAAAGTTAATATGTTAAAACTGTGCTTATGGGATAGTCCATATGCACTTAGTGCTTCAGTTTGGCCTCCTTTAGTGCCCATCATAGTAAAAGCAAAACAAAGTGGAATAAAAGCATGGTGAAGGCATGGTGGCGCATAAGTATGCATTGTAAATCCCAGAGAGGCATAATAATAAACATGGTAAAGTATGTTAAATGCATAGTATAACTACTAAATCACTGTAAAAATGTACTGTGGTGTGTAGTAAAATCAAGGTCTGCTCTGCTTTTCTAAGACAAACAATCCCAATGGCCTAGGCCTAGTCCCACCAACAAGCTTCAATTCCTAAACCAATCCTGACGCACTCATTTTCCCACACTTTAAGCGACAGCAAGATTTAATTGGATGGTGTGGGAGCAGACAAGACCAGGAACACTGATTTGAATTTCGTTCAACAGAGCTTGGAAGTACTGTGACGTGTTTCACAGTAACTATTGTAAATGTAGCTTTTTCTGTTTTGTCGTTTAAAAACTTATAGGTGCTAGGCAGTGCAAATGCCATTGTTTCAAGATGCCTTGGAGATGCAAAAAAATGAGCTTCAATGCAGAGAGAAAATAATACAGTAGCAAGTACGAAAATGAACGGTCATGTTAAAGTTAAAAGTTTTAAGATTAAGATGAACTAAACTAATACATCAGTTCATGAGCACATCATGTTTTTTTTTCCTCCATAAGTATTTATACAAATACTGTAGAACGTCTTCAAAGACTTGCCTTGACAGGAAAATCTACTTGTAAAATAAACACACGTTTTGAGTATAAACTAAATGAGATATTCTGTGAATTGGTGTGTAGGGAAGATCCATAGCAAAATGTATGCTCGGTCAAGGTCAGTTTCACATATTTAAATGGGTAAACCAAATCAAAACATTACAGTGCCTCTGCCAGTACCTAGGTTATTTTTACCATGTTTATTATGTTTGATTAGTCTCAGTATATACAGTAGTCAGGATTTGGTACTAGATCATAACAATGTAAACCAAATGTTTACTACGTTAGTGTTCCATTACCAAAAACAAAGAAAAAGCCCTTATACTTTTAAATTCTACTCCCAGTTGATTGTTATCTATACTCTTAAATAGGTCTTTGTGCTAGGCACTAGGGGAAACCAGTAAGAAACTAATACAGGTTTTGTTTCTGCAGAGCTGGTCATTTGCCCTGTATTTATTTTTTGAAACATTCTAGGGCTGTCAGTTAAGCCTCCAAATAACAATCGATTAATTGGGCACGCAAAATTGAATCGTTTGAATAAACATAGTATTTATCTTCATGTCGTTAGAACATTAGGAATTTAAAATTCGACATTTGAATGCATTGGTGTGATTGGTAGCCATCAACATTTTCAATTACTCTCTGGTCAAAAATGACGTTTGGTGAGCTCCTTTACCCTCATGAAGTAAAGTGAGTGGTCCCTTTTCCCATAGTAAAAGCATAGCAATGTGTAATAAAGCTATGGTAAATGCATAGTATAACCATGGGAAAACTGCAAAATTACCCTTTTATAAAAGAGAAGCTTGAAGCATAACATTCTGAGGACTCTAGTCTTTGGGGTTGTGTGCCAGTGGTTAGATACAATATAGGTTTAATGTTCAGTTCCATATCCACTGATAGAGTGGTGTGTAGTATAAGCAGTCTGGTGGCCTCGCTGTCACACAGGCCATACCACAGCGAGTTTATAACCACTGCACAGCTACACCTGGGCCTCTCTAGTGGAACTTGAATAAGGCTTTGATCTGCCAAACATCACATGCAACGATTCTGATTTCAACACAAAAGCCAACTGCTGGGGAATTGATTTAGTCTTCACCAGACCCCTTTTTCAAAGAGTTTCAGTGCTTTAGTTCACTGTGCAATTAATATACAATACTTTTTTTTTTTCCCCTCAAACACAAAGGTTACTATATTACAGCCCCTCTGGCTTTAAAATGTTCTCAATGGAAAGTTTTACAGTATGGCATGTGTCAGAAAATTCCCGACATGGCATCACACCTGTGCTTGCGGCTACTGACCATGACAACCCTATTAACTATTGTTGTTCCTTTAACTGTCACCTAGTGACCAGTAACACTACGCTATTTGACATCTCAGGAGGGCATTTTTAAGCTTCTAAGTGTAAATTTGATTTACTTTTTCTTCTTTTCTAATTTCAAGAAGTGTTTTTATGCTCCAAGCGGGTAACTGTTAGTTACCTAGTCGGCATTAAAATGGGAAATGTGAGAAAAGATGTAAACCTGTGTAAAATTGGGCTTGCAGCCAATGTATATGGCAAAAAAAAAGGTCACTGCATTTTTTCCTGTGTGTGTGGGTTTTCCAAAGCAAAGTTATTTTCCATAAAGAAAAGCAAAAAGCGTTTTTTCCGTAGTCAATATATATATATATATATATATATAATATATATATATATATATATTTCGTAGTTTCTCAGATTAGAATAATCTTATGTATTAGAATACATTTATTTAAATAAAAAAAAAGGTATATAAATCATGGATATTGACAACATGTTTTTGGTCACTCGATCATTCATCCTTGACCATGACACACTTGAGTGACTATGACTGAAGCATATGCACTTAATCACTTAATTAGTGAGACAGTTGATTGGACACTGGATATGGAGTGATTTCAGCTGTTGAATTGCAAGCTTGAATAAAAGCAATAATGAAAAATACAGAAAAAAAAAAATACCACGTCTATCAGAAGAGCAGCGCCTTTGTGCAATCGGCATGTTGGAGGCTGGACTAGGGCAGCGTACTGTGGCTCGCCGTCTTGGGTGCTCAAAGCCAGCAATTTCAAACCTGGCGAGATGGTATAACCAGACACATACTGGCAAAGACAGGCCACGAACACCTGCCCAAGATGGACGGATCATTTTGCAGCATCTTCGTGGTGTCAATTGTTAAATCGGCAGAATAAAGTCACTGCACCTGCTCTAAAATAGAGTTTGTCATTTTTCATATGCATCTAGTGAATTTTATTCAAATATAAGTGATGCGTTTCTTTGGATGCTCAGTATATATACACATTTTCCAGTAGTATAAAACATACATGGTAGTAATTGGTAACAATACATTTTTTGGAGGAAAAACAACGAAACCAACTCGGTCACACTATTATTTTTGCATTACCCACTTAGAACCAACACTTCTCTAAACAAACAAAATAGAAGTCCAAAATGTCTGCATTGAAATATACCTAAACACTGTCAAAATAAGGAAGCATTGACATTTTTTGTGGTTACAATAAAGATAGCAGATACCACAGAAAAGCCTGTGACTTGGCATGGTGCATGGTAAAAGATCACTATTATATCCGGTTTCTTACATAAATGACAAGGTTGCTGCTCAATTACAGGCTTGGGATCAGTGTGGGGTTTGTAACTGGAGACAGTTTTGTGGGAACACAATAGGTTTTTCTAGTGGCCGTCCAGAGGTCATAACAGTCACATAAAATGTGTTTTGAGTATTTCTATTATACCCAGGAGGGGCTGATTTCATTTTAAGATTGATTTTCACTATTAGGAGACATGTCTGAGAAGGTTTGGCAGATCATAAACTACAAGGCAATGGTCCATACCTAATATTTGCACTCTTTCTATAATGGGAACCATTCTGAGATACATTGTGGGGAAAAAAAACAGCTACCTTATTCATTTTTTAGTTTTCCACTGAATGGGAGAGTATTTCTTTATGTAATGTGTAGATGATGTTTTCTTCCTTATATAAAAACATGAATCCATGAAGAGCAACTTTAAAAGACTAAATTATATCATATTACCAGTAAGACGGCAATAAACCAAGTTAAGGTAGACATGCCCACCCACAGGTACCATGACTGTGCAATAACTCTCAGTTTTCCCAGCTCCAGCAGTTGGAACCAAAGTTCAATTGCACACATGGGGTGTAAAGCACATTTTTTGAGTAATAAAAAAACTAATTAAATGTTTAAAACTCACAAGCAACACCTGTCAAGAAGGAGCTGTTAAATTATTGTTAATTGTAGTTTTATGCAATACCGTTAAACAGGATTTTCTTTCTCTCTGAAAATGTGCCTTTGCACTTCATTTAAAAAAAGGGCCTGTAGTATGTTCATACTGTACTGAAGTTTCCACATTGAACACATCCTCACATTGGTGTACAATGTAAATAAAAGCTTATTTTTAATTGAAACTAAATTATTTTAGCATTTTTTTTAAATTGTCATTTTTAACTTGGCCTTTGTAGCCTAGACAAATAACACAAAATAGATCTTGGTCCTATATAGATGCTTATAATGAGCTGGGGGGATTAGTGGCACATGTGTAGAGTCTACTGCTCCCATCATGTTGGGGAAATCAGAAATGCCACAAAAATTAGGTTTCAAGGCTTGTAAGTTCACCCTGCCTTTAGTGAAAATTAGGAACTCTGGTGTCCGCCTCAAAAATGCATTGAGCACAACTGGCAACGCAAAAAATCCTAATTACATATTCATATTCAAGTTGAACATCAAAGAAAGTGCTGCCGCAAAGATTTTCCTATAAACTCGCTAATAGCATTGCACTTGTTTAGTACATTTCACCCTAGACTTCCATCTCGTTTGCAACTATTGCGACAAGCGCAACACTTTAATACATCTACCCTTCATTCATTAGTTGTACAGTAGTATCTGCTATCATTAATACAAGTATACAACAATGTCTGCATGCCGTAAGCAATTAATATTTAATTAAAATACTATGCTTGTAAGAATGACCTAAATTTAGTAAGTAAGCAGTTATGTATCAGGTTGTGATTAACAAAATTCATTTTAAAAGAGCTAAAAGGTACAGGGTTGTGAGTTACTTGCTGCTGAGGCATCTTCGTAGTGAGTATGAGGCTCCACCCCCACAGGTCCTCGAACAGTCGCTCCAGGGGCCCCAAGCATCCCAAAGAGTGTCCCTGTCCTCCTCAGAGCGGGCAGTCCGTGAGCTCTGAAAAAAAAACAAAAAAAACAACACATTATTCAATTATAAAACAAACTGAGAGTTCAAGATCCTGGGAGCATGATAGTTAGAATCTAAGAAAGGTCAAAGGGTTGTTTATCCAGCAAGGTAGCAATTCAACATTAGGGCAAGACGAAACCCACAGTAAATCACATAGTTACTGAGAACTCAGAGGGCCAGAGTCAGTGATCTCTATGGCCTGATTGAAGGGACGCCATTGGCCCCTGCGCTTGAGTTTTGGACATCTATGTCTGTTATAATTCAGTGAAAAGTAGCTTTATATTCTGGTAAAATCTACCAATGTTCATATGACTGAGAAGGGGAATAAAGACTTTGTTTGATTATGACCTCAAAATATCCTATCCCAAATGGCTTTAGCACTAGATTCATAAAATCGCTCTAATTATTTTAGTTGAAGTTAAGGTAAAAAAAAAAAAAGCCCATACAAAGTTAATCAAATATTATTTTCAATATAGCAGCCAGTCTGATATCAGAATAAGGTCTCACTGTTAACAATATATTTACATTATTCAGAAACAGAACAAAACATAAAATACAGTTGTGTATCAAATTTGAAACAAATATTGGAAAGGTCTTTGCAAAGCCAAAAAGTCTTATAACTGGAAGCCCATTTTTATTGGACAATACCCCTATTCAAACTTAATGTAAATTGTTTAAAGTAAAGGGTCTCGATCCTACAAAATCCAAGAAGCCACATGACTGCAATATGGAAGCCATATTAGGCCAGAGTAAGAACTGTTGTCGGAAGTGTGTATATCACCCTGAAAAAAAGATCACGGAAAAACATAACCAAGGACAACCAATCACTATATTGTATTATTCTTACAACACATTTAAATTACATCTTTGGAAACTATAAGAATTCTCAGCAGAAATAGAAGTCGAGACTGTTTCAAGCTATGGCAATTCAAGTATTTTCAGGAGTTCAAGGATAAGTCAGTCCAAGAATGTTAACCACAACCTTGCAATCTACAAGTGTCTCTCACGCATTGATTCTGTTTGCTTAAAAGAAAGTAGCTTCAAATGTAATTGATATTTTGATATTTTATACATTTCCTTAACATTCTTACAGCACTTGCAATTATTCTGAGTGGCTCTGGATACCATTGTTCCGAAATTGAGTTATTATTTTGAGTCATGTCTCTATTCACTTGGCTTTGAGCTTACTTTGAAGGTGTCTTAAGAATCTGATCTACCAGCACAACAGATTTTCTCCTTTTTAAACGAAATAGCTCAATATTGGAGCAACAGGATCAATAATATCCAAGATTGACTGTAAACATAATTTGAAAGGGAAGTGTAAAACAAAATCAATTAAAATGACCATGGTTTTTAGTACTTAAAACAGCTTCAGCTACGCAAGACTTTAGGCTGGCTTTCAAAAAGTAAACCGTGACTGCAACATTAGAGGACTTTAACCCTGGTCAGAATGTCAGAAAGTAGGGTTGAAGCAGCTGAGATAATAACTTTCATCCCATAATCTAAGTATAATGCTGGACCTTCTCATCTGCCAATGAGGGACAGCCTCTATCATAACAGTAGTCTTTAAGGCCAACCCACCACTAGGTGTCTTTTGTCAGTGTTTGTTTGATAACTCCCATGATCAGCCTATACATTTAAATCAGTGTGCCAGAAATTCAAATTGAGAGCTATCAGCAACATTAAAAAGTAGATCACCATAACCCATATCCACTGTATGCACAGGGAAAAATATAAGATTGGTATATTGACATACAGTATGACTTTGTAATCATTTACCCCCATAATCTGATACAAATATGTCCATACCAAGTTCATCAAATGTTGTTTTCAATATAATATTCAATCTGATGTCAGAACTCAGTCACTATTGCCTAAATTCAGAAAGAGAAAAAACATAAAATAAAGCCATGTATCATATTTGAAGCCAATATTCAAAAGGTCTTTATAAAGCCAAAAAGTCATAACTGGAAGCCCATTTTTATTGGACAATACAGTAGCTCTATTCGGACTTGATGCCAATTGTTTAAAGTGAAGGGTCTCGATCGTACAAAAACCAAGAAGCCACATGACTGCAATATGGAAGCCGTATTAGGCCAAAGAGTCAAAAGCATTGCCAGAAGTGTGTATATAACCCTGAAAAGTCTTTCAAGTAGTGTTTTGAGATATGAGGGTGTTGAAAGTGATTGTGGCGGCCTGCTGCCAAATGGTTAATTTTTATCGAACAATACCAAAAACAAGCTTGACAGAATATGTATGCATAATATACTGTAAATATCTGTGACATTATGGACAGGACTTATGACTGGTACAAAGCAAGCAGGAATCTCAGAGGAATCTGTTTCCAGGCTGATAATAGCTGCTGCTAACGATGATGGTGGCTATTAGCATTGGGTATGATGTTTAAAACAGCAGTAGCTATACTTGTCACTTCAAGGAGCACTGAAATACTGAAGGTATTTAAGAAGACAAAAGAAGATGACGTCTAAGATGCAGAACCAATTAATGAAAATACCAGAGCAATATAATTATTGCTGGATACTACTTAGAAACCAACTAATTGGAACAGGATGTGACTGATAGTTTCAGCGTCTGTACACACAACAAGTGTCTCTTTTCAAAGTAAAACACCTATTGAAGTTAGACATGAATAACCTTTAAGGCTCTCCTAAGTGGTCTCTAACTAATTTTGCAGCACAAAGTCTTGTTTTTTAATCTCATAGCACTGCCCTTGCAAATTATACAGCACACTCAAGTGTACCAGCACATCAGGCTTGCATTGTTACGAGCTGGACAGCTTTCAAGCATCACAACAATTTTGTCCTCAGCTGGCCACTTTCTAGCTTTACTGTTTGTTAATTACCCAGAATATGGGCCTTGGTCACGGCTCATTATCTGCCTCGTTGGTTATCACTGCAGAAGTGAGACAGAGAAAGAGTCTGTGGTTCAGCACCACATCACCAATGCTGACGCAACAGAAGCAAGCATGCTTCCCTCTGGCCCAATTATTCAGCACTATAACCACTGTTTACATTTCTGCTACACTGGGTCAGGCAGTTGTCCATTGTATCAAATGGGAACTGGGTCACTGAGGGGTTCTTACAGTATTTTCCACTTCTTTGCACTGTCTTTAGAGTCCTACAGATAATATTGAAGAGGAGAAACAACATTACTGTCAAGCTTTAATTAATTAAATATAAAAGGGATATAAACAAGTAAAAAAGTGAACTGATTAACATTACAAGTTTTTCTTAAGTCCCATATTTCAGCTTAAATCATTTTGTTTTTCACACTTTATTTAAAATTTCACTCTCATGAAAGTAAATGATAATAAGGGCTTATGAGAACAATTTAATATGATACATTTTGTTGTAAAGCCTTGGCTATTACCTCTGTAACTAACATTTGGGTGTATAGTGAAAGCAACTTGCAGTAAAACTCAAGTTGGACAGTGCAGTTTCCATTCTTACAAAATGGCTGTCCTAAGAAGTGTTGACTGGTCATTGTACCACCGTCAACCATACAGCTCTATAAACACCTACAGTATAAACATTCAAAATAAATAAAACTAGTATTTATATTGGGCACCCTGGGCTTGCATTATATCTTATAACATTGGTATTTTAAATAATCTATCCTGATTGGTCAAAACAGGTCATAGCTGATAGTACAACATATCACCATCGGCTGGCACTTTAAAAACAGTGGCAAATCACTGGTAGATATCCATACACCACTAGAATTTTGAAAAAAAATAAAATAAAAAATAACGGCAGACATATTGAAATGTATCGTAATAAACATGACTGACGACATTTATGTAGCTGTTGACCTTTTGGGAAAACCGAACTGTACATGAGATTGAATGAATCTGAATCGGACACCAATGGACTAATTAAAGTAGTGAAACAAGGCCAAAGTAAGTATTCATATCCTGTATAAAATCCTGTATATATAAAATACTATATATATATCTTAAACTTTCAGCTTTTTATAAAATATTTGGATCACTATTAAAAAAAGAGACTCTGGTGGTTTATGTTTTGTTGCTGTTGCCCCTGTCTCTGTCCGTTCTTCTCTGATCGGTTGCATCTCCTGCCCTGCCTGCTGCCACCGATCCCATCCCTTGCTCAGCTGTGTGGTCTGATGCACAATATTTATAAATCTTGACAATTCATGCAGGACCTCTCTCAAGATAAATGTGTCCAGGTACGATGGTATCATCTCTTTGCTGTGCCCTGCATTGTTTTAAATTATTTCTTAACAATGGCCCAGTAATTCTTTACGTTGTCCAGCTGTAAACTACAAAGTCAGATAAGTAACCATGCATTCAATAATGCAAATAACGTCTTTCTCGCCACTGTGAAGCGGTAGCGCTAATCTGGTATGGATACCTCCTGTTACTACCCCGGATAACAAAGGACAATTTAAAAAAAACAAAACAAAAAACAACACACAGCAACAGCACTCTCACCTGGTACTGTTAGAGGTCTTGTGATTTAAATTCTAATTTGTGCTGTGTCATGATGAAAATGGGCAGTAATATTTTACTTTCAAATGTAATGAACAAACCAAGAATTACAAGAAGTATAACGAATACAATACAGAAAAACTGCATTTTCATGGCAATGTTCAATTCAACATCTATACATTGCTTTTTATAAAAAAAAATAAAAATAAAATAATAATTCATGCTTTTTTTTTAAGTTACTGTAAATGGAACTATTTTTTCTTACCGTAGGCAGGAGGCTATTTAATAAAAATAACTTATTTTGTTAATTTTTTTTTTTTTTCTTTTTCAATGTAGTTAGTTAACCCATTTTATAAGTGCAGTAAGGCACTTCAGGGTGTGTGATATACTCTAATATCACTCCGCCCCGGGTGGTTGAAGCCACAGTGCAGCCGGGGCATGGTGATATTAGAGTATATCAGAAACCCTGTCGTACCTTATTGCTTACTTATCAGACTGATACTACATTAAACACAACAGGCAAGTGCACCTATGTTTGAGAACCAACCGTTTTACACCAAAGCTCAGTTGGCATAAAGGAAACTCTTTACATAATACATACAAAAGTTCACCTGCAATGTTCAAGAATCACTGCCCGACTGGCACAACTACCCATTTATAAAGCTAACGCTCTCTCTCAATGGGGTTACCGATGCCTAGAAAGTTCCCAAAAGCTTTAAGCAATTGTTATCCCCTGTTAACCTCGAGCGCTCCATAAATACAGGAAAAAAAGCAATAGGATTCTCTACCAAAATTTCAAATGGGGCTGCAAATAAACAAAGAAAGCTCCAAAACTGGATTAATTGTACGTGCCGACTAACATTACAGGTGTCCTTGCGGGAGAAGAAAAAGACTGCCAACCCACAGAAAATCATCATATATTGCATAGCACAGAAAAGGGCTAGATCTCACTCCCCACTGCAACTGTGAATGCTAAACAGTTCTAGGGTGCATTCCTATTGTAACCGATTGCTTAATACATATAAATTAAGGGAAGCAGTGCTATTGTGGGGGGTGGGGAGGCTAGAAATACTAGTCACCATAAGAGGGGAGTGAAGGTTCAAAATAAACCCAACAAGTGCATTAAGGCACCTGCCTTTTATAGTATTCATTAAAGCCTCCCAAAGCAGGACTGGGAACAATCACGAAAGAACAAGAAATGCACTCCACAGGATCTTTCCAAACTTGTAATCTTGTCGAGCAACAGGTCAGAATCCTAATTTAAGAAAAGCATGAAAATGACTGACTACATTAAATCATTAAAAACATGACTTCAAATAGCTGGTCCTAATGAGGGCCTGGTTTTATTTAACATGAAGACTACACCAATTAGGAACGACTCAATTAAAGAAGGCTTTGCATGCAAAAACATTACCTCAAATCGATGGATGATGTTCATTTTAGCAAAAAACTGAATGTTGTGCCTTTTGTCTATCAGAATGCATCTTGGTATTATGATGAGAAATTCATTAAATGCTTACTGTAGAGTGCAATATTTCTTCCTTAAAAATGGATGTAAGAAAAACTGTTACTACTGTACTGAAGTTCATTTGCTAAAACGGCTACAAATCAACATCATACTTAATCCTTACAAACAATTTATCTGTAGAAAAAGACTCCTTGTTCCTTGCATCCATGCTATAGAAAACTGAACATACTGACATCCAGAAAACTGAAGCTAATTCTGACTAAATGTATCCACGCTACAATTGTACTGCTGGAATTAAAAAAAAAAAAACAAGTCTCATTCTGAGTCAGATTATTTAGAATAAAATGTTACTGTATAAAAGCGAACTGCTTGAAAGAGCCTGTTTGAGAAGTAATTAGTTACTAACCCGGCATAACGAACCACAGTTATGACAAATGTGGTTTTCTTCCTCTATTACTGTAATCTGCATTTTTTTTTTCCATACCTACAGTTCAGCTTCACAAAACAAAACCCTGCAACTTTATCCTGAAACACAGCATTAGGAAATAACATATGGCAAATGCAGTATATCTTTCATCCACTAGGGGCAAAGTGTTGCAGGGTGTACTTGTTTAAAATCTTTGGACTATTTAAAGATTAGGCATATTTCTGAGAGCGCAAGAGGTCACAAGGGTACTTTATACCGCTTGCGTTTTAAAAAGAATTTACCAGGATGTGAGGATGAAACATAAAATGATATACCAAGCAAATCTAAACAAGAAGAATTAGAAGAAGAATTGGAAGAATTAAAAAAAAGAATTAGAAGACATGAGTTAACTATGGTGTTTCATATCCTTGTTTCTCTCTCTTTTTTTTTTTTTTTTTAAATGACAGATTTTCAATCTGTCCACTTATGGCTGTTATGAGCCCAGTCCATTATTCAAAAGACAAAACACGATTTTAATCTCCTTCTCCAAAAATGCATCACACCCATTCTCTTCAAGGTACTCTTTTTGACAAATAACTGGTAAAGGGAGTTTTGTATTCATCCTAGCCTTAAGGGTACACTAACCAATCAAAGAAAATGACTACACAATAAATGCATACCACATAGCATAATATGCGATCTGAAGAATTCCAAACTTCTGGTTGTGGTTTTTAGCAATAGCCAACTGTAACACTATGATTTTTATGGGGTCACATTTACACTGATATGATGTGGGATCTTTGGACCCCACAAAACCCCACAAAAAATGCATTTAAAATTTAAATTGTATACTACTCACAGCCAAACATTCAGTATAACCTACACAGATGCAACAATACAAGGAAAAAAAAACAAAAAACAAGAAGACTGTCATCATGTTTTCAGAATCACATGCCAACAAGATCATTCCAAAATACTAAGATTTACGTGTTGCCCCAGACACTATAGTGATAGTGTTTAATATCCAGAGGGTCAAAGGTTTTTTAAATGCATTTTCTATTGGTAAATGAATATGATGTTCATTTAAATAATGGTAAATGTTCTCACTTCTTTGTCACACTTCTCTGAAACAGAGAAAAAACATTCTTGACATTCTGTCATGTTAATTGAAATTATAAACGTCATGGAACAAAGGCATATCTCCAATTGGTTGCGAGGAGGTCATTATCTAGCTGGAAACAAAAAAAAAAAGGTCCCATTTTAAACAAAACATAATGAATGATATTTATTGCATTCCAGGAAAGTGATTTCTTAAATTTAAAATTAAAATAGATTGTTGTTTCTTGTTTACATTTTGGCCTGATTTTCTTCTTTAAGGAGTAGCAAACACAAAATCGACAACTGCGCTGTCTGTCTTTATTGTGGTTCTAATTTACTTACTGGGTTTAAAATTCAAAACAGGACCAGCAATAATAAAAGGTTTCTATATTTAAATCGTAATATATGAGGGTTTCTTTAAAAACCGAAACATTATTACAGCAAAGCAAAAAAAAATTGGAAACAAAAAAGAACTATGCTTTGGCAAAAAATTCTCAAGCAAATGCCAAATAAATAGTTAGAAAGTCATAAAATGTAGTCTGCTTAGCATCTGACCTCACTTTGTGCCTAAAGAAGAAATAGGAAGGTGATTTCTTCCTTGCTGATGCCTGTAGCTCAGTGTTCACAGGTGGCTGTTCAGCCGCAGGGATTTGTGGAAGGAAACATGTTTCTTAACAATGTCATTATTTAATACAAAATATATAAAAGGTCAATTCAAATTCAATCCATTCCTTCGACACAGTGGTCACAACTACCAGGGGGGCAGATAACTTCTGAGGGATTAATACTTCATTATCAGGTATCTCACTTATCAGGTTCGATCACATGTTCTATGCCATTAATAAGACCATAAAACCATTCTGTAAAAATCAAATCTCATTTTAATATTACACTGGGGCTGCTTAGGTTTTATCTGCAGTCTCCAATCTACAACCAGGCATTGTAGAAAAGGTCAAATATCGCCTTTACAGTAAGTATCAGTTCATGCTCCCATTTCTAATATTTCCCTCTCTTGGGCTGGTGAAGTTTAAGTTCATCTTGGTCTGCTGCAAAAGAACTGATTTTAAATCAGTGGCAGATTATTCACCAAAATATACAACAGCTCCCATAAGCACTTGGGGTCACCAGTCCCTTAAAGGGACACAAGTAATATATAATACAGGCATTCAGTTAAGTGCCTGTAAATGTGTAACAATTACATATAACATGGTTTGTAGATACAATACAGAGGTGCAGGTGGCATAAACTGTGCCCCAGATGTGAATTTGCTCAGTTGCCCCCTTTTTAACCCACTCCTGACACTGACCATGGAGCAGGTACTGGAATTCCTGTTTATCTTAAGCATATCTTCATTTTCAATCTTACTTTAAATCTTTTTTTTTTTTTTTTCACCCGTTGCAAATGAAAAGAAACTGGTGGAAACGTTGCCCTGAGGAATCCATGCATGAATGCACTTCAAGTAATGCTGGTCTAAATATTACTTCCATTCATCTCAGCACTAATATTGCATCATACGTATCTGCATCTATTTTATTTTAAAAAAAATGTTAAGACCTTGTCAATTAATAAAAAGAACATGTATACATGTGCAAGCTTGATTAAGGCTATCCTTCTTTTGGATGTATTCCTGGAGATTTTAAAATGTAATCTTTTCCAGCAGTCACCCTTCAAGGAATTTATCACTGGTACCAATTAATTCAACTTACAAAACATGTATAACAACTTCAAATGGGTTCAAAGTTATAATACAATAGCCTACACTACAAACACGTTCTTAATCAGCCTCAGGACATCTGTTCCATCAGCCAGGAGAAATTGCTTGATTGCCTTCCATTCACAACATACAAAACAGAATTATGAGTTTTTGCAAACTATAGGGTAGAACTCATGGTAATACAACACATGTAGGCCACTGAACATTCAGGAAAAAAAAGACACACACACACACACACACACACACATGTATATTATATATATATATATATATATATATATATATATATATATATATATATATATATATATATATATATATATATATAATGTTTTATTCGACCTTCTTATATACATGTACTTGTATTACCATAGGACTGTCAAGCAACAAAACAAAAATGTGTTTAAACTTGACTAGAACTCAGAACATCAAATGAATTAACCTAAAGTTAACTAGATGTTGTAACCTACTATAAACACTTCTTATTTCATTACAATAAATTATGATCTCCATTTCTTCCTAACAACAATAATGGTAATAACAAAAAAGAGAGACTGGCACAATCACCTTTTTATACTAAGACATTTACACAACTCAAAAAAAATACCTAAAGTATAATGATATGTTATTTATGACTAACAAGTATAAAGGAATATATATATATATATATATATATATATATATATATATATATATATATATATATATATATATATATATATATATATATTGCTTAAGTATTTAAATGTGATTTACCAGTGCTAAAAATCCTAGAAGAAACAATATAGTGCCAGAGGCTGGCCAGTGACAGAAGTAGTCCATCCTGAGAGTAGAGGTCCTTTTTCCTGGAGAAAGTAAATCACTTGACCCTCAACCAAATACCAGCTCTTGTGTGCTGCCCTTCCTACTGCAGTCACATCCAGCTCTGCTCTCATAACATAGTCTCCTATCATTTTCATTCAGTTCTGCTCAGGTTTCCGAGGGTGGGTGGGGGCACTGGAATGGAATCTCAGGGTGCACTCCACTGGCCAATCAGGCCCCTCCTCACCAGACATGAAAAACAAAATACAGAAGAACAGGCAGGCGGTTGTAGGCTTTAACAACTGCTGCAGCAGTATTGAGCGATACCTGTCTGACCGCTGCTTACTGCTTGGAATGCACTTCAGATCCTTTCTGAATTGATGTAACTACTTAGGAAGCTTAATTGTGCATAATATGTGTTGTTTAATACTAGTTAGGTTATGGACAGGTTAGGTTACAGTTGAACTCTACAATGAGAACAGCCTAAATTGATTCTATATTGTATATTTTCCAGTTTGAAGGCATAACTTTATCCATGTTTCTACTTTGTGCAACAAACCCAGCAAAACGAAAATAAAATAAACGACAATTTAGAAAAAAAAAAAAAAAAAAAAAAAATTAAAAGGCTTTAGTATTAAAATACATCTTCAAGGCAAAATTTAAAAAACATCAAGAGAAGGAGCCTCTCTTACAATGAGTGGCCGTGAGTTCCATAGGCGTGGGGCATAACAAGAAAAAGCCCAGTCACCCATCGACCGCAGCCTAACTTTAGGAAACACTAAAAGATTTAGATCAGCTGATCGCAGGGCAGAGGAGGGGACATATACATGTGGAGGTCTTTTAGATATTTAGGAGCCAAATCATTAAGTGCTCTGTAGGTAAGAAGTAAAAGCATGCAAATCGACCCTGAGCCAATGGAGGGAGGCCAGCACTGGGGTTATATGTTCAGATCCAGCAGTTCTAGGTAAAACCTGAGCTGTTGAATTCTGTACAAGCTGGAGTCTCTGAAGGACCCTGCCAGACACCGCAGCCAACAGACCATTACAATAATCAATGCATGTGGAAATAAAGGCGTGAACCAGTTTCTCTGCATCTAAGATGGACAAATCTTAAATGCAAATTGAAGAAAATTTGTGTGATGTTTTTAACATGACTCAAAAGACAATGACAATGTAGTGTCAAAAATTACACCAAATTTTTTTACAATAGCAGTAGAAATTATTTCCTCACCATTAACTAATAAACTGACGCTATTGGCTTTGCAAAGCTGTTTTGAGGAGCCAATTAACATCACCTCAGTTTTATCACAATTTAGCTGCACGAAATTCTGTTGCACCGTATTTTAATTTCTGACAAATAGTCATGTAGAAGAGAAACGTCCAGTCCTGCCCCAGGTTTAGCCTGCAGATATAATTGTGTGTCATCAGCACAACAAAGAAAATGTATTCCATGACGACAAATTACCTGACTAAGGGGTAAAAAGTAAATACTAAAAAAAGAGAGATCCCAAAAGAGAACCTTGAGGGACACACTGAATATGCATTTTTTCCAGATTTAAAACTCCTCATTTGCACAAACTCTTCTCTGTCAGACAAATAGTATCAAAACCACTGAAGAACCATACTAGAGATGCCTACTGCTTACATAACTCTCAAGGCGACTCAGCAATACCTCATGGTCGACCGTGTCAAATGCTGCACTCAAATCCAAAAGGATGGGAATATTAATTAGACCTGCATCCGCAGCCATCAGAAGGTCATTAACAATCTTAATCAGAGCTGTCTCTGTACTGTGTTTAGCTCTGAAGCCTGACTGAAATAATTCATACAGGCCATTGGTGACGAGATAGCTTTGGAATTGATGTGCCACCACTCGCTCAAGGATTTTTGACAAGAAAGGTGAATTAGAGATTGGACTGTAATTATTAGGCACATCTGGATCCAAATTAGTTATTTTTTTTTTTTTAGCAAGGGTGTGACAGCAGCAAAAGAATTTGTAACAACTCCAGCTCTAAGTGAATCGTTGAGAATACTTGTTACAAATGGACAGAGAACTGGGAAACTGGATTTAAGCAAAGCAGTTGGAATTGTGTCAAGGGGACAGGTAGAAGATTTAGGTTTAGTAACCAACAGATTTATATTGAAGGGGGAGACCTCAACAATGCCAGAGAAGATAGGCCCCACGTGTGTGAGAGAACTGATTACTGGAGCTAAAGGGGAGGAGAGTAATTGATTTCTAATGTTTGGATTTTTGCTCTTAAATTCAGCAAATACATTACATTGCTCTGTAGAAGCAGACAGAGTGGACTTACTGACTGGCTGTAGCATCTGATTAACAGTAGAAAAAAGAAACTTTGGGTTGCTATGACCATTCTCAATAAGTTGAGAATAGAAGGAAGTCCTAGCTAAATTTAGAGCATCTCTGTACACAAGCTGATTTAAGGCTTGAGAGAAAACTGTAAGACCAGATTTCCTCCACAAGCGTTCAAGCTTACGCCCAGCAGTGTTGACAGATCACAGATCAACAGTGTACCAGGGAGAGGAGTAAGAAAATGAGACAGAGAATTTTTTTTCGGGGGGGTTAAATAATTCAAAATATCAGTAAGTGTGTCATTATATAAATCCACTGCACTTTCCAAGGAAGAATACTGAACTGCACACAGATAGGTGTTAATAGCCTCAGAGACTGAAGCTGAGTCCACCGACCTCAAGTTACGAAATGTAATAGTGTGCTTATTATTGAAGGGAGCTATCGGGATTTGCAAATCTAGTAACACAGCTAAGTGATCGGAAATGTCCAACTCATGTACTTGAAGATTGGAAACTGTCAAGCCAAATTAATTTACAAGATCTAATATGTGACCACGGTTATGAGTGGGAACATTGACATGTTGAACCAAATCAAAACAGTTCAATAAAGCCAAAAAATCATACAGATTAAAAATCACCAAAGAAGTAGAATCCTAGTGTTACAAATAAACTGTACGGTTTGTACGGTCAGATAACTCAGATTTAAAAAAAAACAAAAAAACAACAGCATTCAAATTGGGAGGACAATAAATAAGTATGCGCAAATATGAAAAATCAACACCAGAGTGCTGAATTTGAGTAGGTCTGTAGCAAGATAGAATTGTAGTAGAAATTAAGTTATAATGACCATAAACAAAGCCACTGCGAGACCACGACAATATTATTTTATTATTTTTAACGAATTCACCCTGGGAGGGATTTATAGCACAGTAATGCCATATGAAAGATAGCAGATAAGACTGTCAAAAAGTTAGCTTTATTTTAAATATTTTTGGTTTGCCTCAATGTAAATGTTTGGATTTACTTTTTGCATGTCCGACGTTCTGCATTGCTTAGACTTAGTACTACATAAACTACATGCCTTTCAATCAGTCAGATGGCTACAAACCCTTCCTCTATTTGAAGCCAAGTATTGTATGGTAATCACAAACATACACTGCCCTCCAAGAAATCCATAGCTTAAACAAATTCATGAGGAAAGAAACTCCTCCAAGAAAAATGTTTCTTTTTCAATGTGTTTTTTAAAGAATATCCTTCAATGTCCTCTATAATTCATCAATAAATACTCACCGATAAAAGATTAGTTTTACTTGTAATATATACAAAAGTTATTTATTGGTAAAGCAAGTCTGCCTTTTGAATATTGCAACAGGAACACACTCCTCTATCCCTCTGACCTAGTCAAGAATGGACACAGTCATCAATCATGAGACCCGCTGCTGGAGAGGTGCAAGCATTTACACAGAGATCAGGTCAAGCGTGGATAATAATGTTATGCAATGTTCACTGGCACCAGGTAATATCACAAAGAACTGTTTGGATCAATCATTCTGACAGAAGGGATTCAAGCTGTTTAACCACTGACATGTTCTTTCAGATAAATGCCTTTGCAGTCTTTTGTTCAACATAGAATCTATGCATTCCCACTCCTTCTTTCATCACATTTTAAAATATAGTTACTAATCATTAAACTCTTTGAAATGAATTATTTACTGTATCAATGCCGATAAAGTTGCCCATTATTTTCTCCCCAATTTAGAATATCCAATATCTTTCCGTCAATAACAGTCCATGAGAATTGTCGAGCTTCCCACCGCTTGAGGAAACAAGCTGCAGGGATCACTGTAACGAGGAGACATAGTCTTTGTTACAGTATCACCCAAACCTGAGGCAATATAATGTGCTATGTTACAGCCAGGATGAGAAACTATTATCCTCTAACTGTATGACACACTATGAAAACCTCAGTTGTGTCTTTCAAATGAGCAGCTTGATTTTTATGGTAAACACAAAACAAGTTTCTAGAGGTTTAAACCATTAGATGACTTGTCTGAAAATAAACTCAGAGTAAAAAAAAAAAAAAAAAAAAAAGAAAAAACATTTCACACACTCTCTTCCACATGCCTTTATAGCTTCCAGGTCTAGTTCTACAGTGCTCTCAGTATTTTGAACCAAATTCATCTTTTTTTTAAAACATACTGTACTGTTTGGGTCTGTTCAAACACAATGAATTACAGTGCACTGGAAACCATAGCAATTGTTTTAGCACCTGATAAAAAAAAAAATGTCATAATATTCTTGATGCCCTTACTATGTCTCCCATTCTCAAACCATAAAACTCAAAACAGGTTTAATTGTGATTTACAAAACACAGGCATAGATGGACAACATTCCATATTATTACACAGGTCAATAAACAACAAACTGAATTCCTGCCATTCCATGTTGGTGCCAAGTTTGCGCTTAGTTGTGGAATTGCTTTATCTGTCATCCACTCTGCTGTATGTTTGCATTCCTTAGTTTCCTGTTGACAAAAAGTCTTGAATATGTGGGCTAACTCTGAAATGTGCACACCAATTTGTAATGGTGACCACGTATCTGCACTACAAAACCTAATTTAATTTGATCCATGCTCAGTAGAACACACATATGATACTATCCACTGGGGAACCAAACCTTAAATCGTCAAACATTTTGATATACTGTACCTGAAACTCTCCCAGATGCCTGAAGAAATGTCTTTGATGCCAGTTATTTTTTTAATATACTGCAAGTGCATAAGTTTTAAAATAAATTCCATTGAGAAAATGTGTGTCTGCAAAACAGTTTACTGAATTACAATATTTTCATGCCAAGCACCTGCTTCTGCTCAGTACTAATTGTAAGTAAAAAGCTTTTTTTGGAAATTTAAAAACCTCCAGGTGGACCAATGATGTCATTTTAGAGAATGTCAAAATTGTCCTATGTATGTATGTAATCTCGGTTTAGATAATTACCAAGATATCTTCTCCTATAATATTAGTCGGCAGTGACTGCCATTCAGTCAGCTTATATATATATATATATATATATATATATATATATATATATATATATATATATATATATATATATATATATATATATATATTTTTAATATAAAAAAAATGAAGGGATCTTTGTCTTGTTATTCCTGAAAGTGGCCTTTAATAAAACAGTTTTTCCCTTTTTGGTGACTTTTGACACAGCTTTACCCAGCTTTTATTTCAACCTTTTAACCTGGATACCCTAACAGCTGCAGGTGGTGTATATATTTTTTATGTCTTTTGTCTGTGGCCAGATATAACACTAACCTCCATCTTTTGTTAGAATGATTCTGCCTTCACGGTATTAGATATTGCTTGAACAAAAGGTGATGTCAGAATTATGAACAGAGTTGTATCTAAGATAACACTTGCTACTACTGCAGTGGCATCCAAGGAAACAAAGGATTAAAAGGTGACTTTTTTATCCCCCTTGCAGCACTTCATGAGAAGCAGATAAAGTTAATCTTATTACAGGTCATTCTTATCTGAACCTCTTAATAGCACATATTCCAATCACAAGATGTAAATGCTCTTCAGGCTTCAGACTGCTTAAGTTTAAGTGCTCTGTTCAAAGAAAGCTAGCCTAGGATTCTCATAGGGTAATGGATATACTGTATATACAATCTATTATAAACAAGTGAATGACCTCTGTATTCTCCACGTAGCAGATAAGGGAGCAGCAGAGAGAAATCAGAAGTCCACGGGGCTCCCAAGTCGTGCTCCACGTGGAGTGCAGGATGGGTCTTATAGCCTGGACAACAGTGGTTCGAGTCCAGGCTATTCCACTGCCGACCGTGGACGGGAGCTCCCAGGGGGCGGCGGACAATTGACACCATTGATGAGGCTAGGTCGGCTAGGGTATCCTTGACTCAACGCGCACCAGCGACCCCTGCGGTTTGGTTGAGTGCCTGAAGACTTGCCTGTAAGCTGCCCAGTGCTGTATTGTCCTCCAGTGCTGTAGCTCTGAGGTGGTTGCATGGTGGATCTGCATTGTGAAAAGAAATTGACAGCGTGTGTTGTCTTTATTGCTCCTGAGTCAGCACAGGGGTGGTAGCGGTGAGCTGAGCCTAAAAGTAACTGGGTATTTAAATTGGGGAAAAAAATTATAAAAACTAAAAAAATAATAAATTGGTGAATACTAAATTAAAAAAGAAATCAAGAGTCCTCAAAACCCTGGAGTGTTACTTGTTCCAGCTCTCGTCAAAATAAACACACAGCAGCACTGGCATCATTTTCTTTATTGTTTAAAGGAGAAAACACTAAAAATAGACAGTATTTCCCAAACATCCCACTAATTCACTGTGGTATTTATTTATTTTTTTGTCCGATTTATAAAACCAGTGTTGGGATAAATAAAGTGACGGTCATGTTGTACCGGCATGTTATAGGTGATGGAAAATTGCTGGCATGTTTCCAACAACCAAGTCCGTATGCTAATGAAATTGTACAGTTCTTATGACCGAGCTGATGGTAAAGTTTGTGTTGTGGAAATGGCTAGTGGAATTGAAAATAGTACAAAAAAAGAAAAAAACAAACCCAAAACTATCCACTCAAGAAGTTATTACTATAAAAAAAGAGGTTGTGGAAATTATTGGAGTGAAAACTACATTTGTAAAACAGAGAAGAAAAATGGGCACAGTTAACTGACCATGCCAATGTTGTGTCTGCTGTAAAACGAAGCATCTTGGACTGTCAAAATAGACGGCATTTTTTTAAAAAGCAGCACATCTGCATTGAGAAGCTATTGGCACTAGCTGTTGAACTGGTGTTCTGAAAGCAGCAGGAGGAGGCTGTATTTGGTACAATACCATCTGCAACACTTGTTGGATTAGGTGGACATGACACACCTCTCCAAACAATGCAACACATGGCACATCAAGTGAAACATCTGGAATAGCTACTACCACGTCAGGTAAATACCATTCTGTTTCTTAACCTCCCCAGCTAAAAACAAAAAAATATATAATTATAAGGTGTAGGCATAAATTATAATACTGATCTTTTATTTCAGATTCCAATAGCACTTCACAAATAGAAGAAATTTCGGCTGATGCACAAACAATATGGAATAAATAGTGCCTCACAAAGCACCGTACAGGCAGCAAGTTACACATCAGAAGGTAAGCGAGGGAGATGGGGTAGGGTTCATCCATACACATCAGAAGGTAAGCGAGGGAGATGGGGTAGGGCTCATCCATACACATCAGAAGGTAAGCGAGGGAGATGGGGTAGGGCTCATCCATACACATCAGAAGGTAAGCGAGGGAGATGGGGTAGGGTTCATCCATACACATCAGAAGGTAAGCGAGGGAGATGGGGTAGGGTTCATCCATACACATCAGAAGGTAAGCGAGGGAGATGGGGTAGGGCTCATCCATACACATCAGGGACCACCTCTGCAACTGAAATGGAACCCACCAATATAAAATGTTCAACTAAACTTAATAGAGTCACAAAACATAAGCAATGTGCATTTTAAAAACATGAACTCTTTAAATAAACTCACTACAGAAGCTAAACAAAGACATCACTCACATGTTACATTTGTAGTTAGTATTGCAAAACTGATCAATAAAATGGAAAAGGGGAAAAATGCAATAGCCAAGTCAATAACAGATGGACAGACTGTAGTGGCCAATGCTGCCACTGAAAGGAATAGAAACGTTACATTATCTACAAAATGCATTAATTGCAACAGTACAACTGAGAAACAAACAGTCTTTGTGCACATCCTCCTGTTACACACCATGCATCTACAACCACAACTCCAGCAAAATTGAAAGAGTCCCAAACCCAGACGACACCCACTATTGACCACGATGTGGGTAAGAGACTGGAAACCAGGGAGACAATTAATGAGAACATGAACGAGCAGAAGTCAAAGGAGGAAGAAGTCAAGCAGATTTTAAAACCAGGACATCCTCCTAAAAGAACGAGAAAATAAACTAGTGCATATATTATTGTAATATATTTCATTTATATATAATATTGTAATATATATTGTAAACTGGAGACTCGCCACACAGACTCGCTTCTATTTTCATAACGGTTGAAAGCACCATCAACCGGGCCCTCCACACAACAGCAGCCCTGAGCACATTGGCTGCTTTCTTTAAATACCCTGCATCTGGCTCTCATTTACAATGATCACCAGGTGCAGGGAATAATTAATAATAAAACAATTAACAGAAATCTAATTAAATTAAACCAATATGCATTTGCACATGTTTTTAGGCAGGGAGGAATCTAACCCCCTCCCTGCTGTATTACAATAAATATTAGGTAAAAGAAAGTATGATTTTCCAAATGTGTTCATGCCCTTAAAGGCTACGTTACTGGGTGTAAGGAAAGACCTGTGTTCTACTTTGAGATTTAATCAATAAAACAAAAATATTAGCTATGCAGCCTATTTTATTTATTACAATTAAAAATACCAGTAGGGCCCTATGTGAGAAAAAATTGAATAATGAAAGCAACTGGTTTTGTTTGTTTTTTTGTAATATTTTATTTATTATTAAACTTAATTTAATTTATATAGGTTAAGAACTACAAAACAAAATATATCTCACCTTTTGCTTACAAACAATGCAGTTTTTCCTGTACCATTGCATTATCCACGCTGTGCACGTGCCTAATCACGTGAGAAACAGCTTTTATTGACTGCACACGTCATTGCACTTGATCAAGTACCATATTACATTTAGTCAGTTTGCCCTGAAATGATTCTTATAAACAGATTGCTTGATTCTTACAAGCAGATTACTTTACATTGGTTGGTATAGGAATTATTTTGTCCCAGTGGTTTTGATTACTATATGTGGTTGATTCTTATATCAGTGATTCTTATAAACGTAGTGCAGTGTATTATTACTGCCAACAATTGAGTATGTGGTATCTTTTATGCCAGTAAAAGCCAATTACCATCAATTTGTTTTATGAATCTGTTTAAGTGACTCCAAATGAGCGAAAAGGGGCAGTTTTGACATTACTGCCTTCCATCACGATAATGTAACTACCATGACAGTAAACCCTATTTATGAATAGGAAAAAAAGCTCAACGGGACGGTAACAGCCCTGACCACCACAGAATAACAGGCGGTACCTTTATGAATAACCCCCTAAATGTGAGCTTTGAGAACTTGCTCTGGGATTGTTGATCTTTGGTCCCCAGTTGCACATCCAGTACACGATATGAGTGCAGGGAGAGTCCCACAATCAAATTCACGTCGTCCAAGTTGTTGATCTTGACTGGTGTGAATTCCCAGTTCATATTTGTTATTTCCAATAAATATATATATACCCTCTGGCCATGTAACTAGGACTGGTCTACCCGATTGGATTTGGCATTGCCCTGCTGTGGGGCATGCTCGCATGGTCTTGGTCCACTGGTTATTCTGGAAGGCAGAGCTAATGCTGCAGTTTGCTTAAGTACTGCTGCAGCTCAAGTCCACCTAGCAATGCTGCACATGTTCCCTGATGGTGATGCACCCCAACGCCTTGCCAGAATTGTGCGCAAAAGGTCTGAAGAGCATGACGGAGACTTTGTTCATATTCCATCAATCTTAATGCAGTTGAGACACTTCATAAAGTGTCCAGGTAGTGTAAGTAGTGCATTCTGTATAACCCCCCCCCACACACACACACACACACACACACACACAAGGCACAAAGAGATGTCACTGTTCATCATTGCTAACATATAAAAGACTACTTGTTATTTCTGTAACTCTTTTACAAATGCAGAACTCCTCTAAACTTTAGGTTAGTGATGGAATAGCCATAAAACATTATGCCATGCTATATAAGTAAATGAATAATGACAGCAGACTGATGTAAGTTTTACATGAGACTATTGGCAGAGATTCTGTCAAATATTATTGTAATTGTTGGCGAAGGCACGTGTGGACCACCCTAAAAACATTGCTATTGTTGTGCTCTTTGTCACCTCAAACTGCTGGAAACAAGCTGCTGTGGAGCATTTTTGTTTTTGTATTTCTACATCAAGCAGGTAAAATAATACACAACCCGATGACAGCTTCAACATCAGAAACCTTCCAACACATGTTTGGAGTCGTAGCCCAGGGGAAAAGCAAACAAAAACAGTGGTGGAGATGACAACTGGGTTAAAGAAGCAGAGTTCTGTCTTGCTTGCTTCAGACATTCCAGCATTAAAACAACAAATCAACTTGCAACTGCACCACTGCAGCCTAACTGGAGAAGTAATGTTGTCCTGTCTACTCAATTTGGTCGTCCACAAATATCTGTTGACTTCCACCATTGTAATCATTGCCTGTTGTCCCACTCAAAAGACACTGAAGACAAACCAAAATAATTTAAAAAAATGTAATACTTTTTTGGTGCTCAGAGAAGCTGGTGTGGGATATTGCAAATCAAAAGATTAAACTGCTGCTTTCTGCTACCAGCCAGGAGCAAGTTGCCCCTTTAAAGTCTAACAGGGTTTAAACACAGCTGATGTCACAAATGAAATGACTCCACATCATAAAATCGGCACATAATTCAGAACACTATGCAGTCTGTGGGCAGCTTTACAGGCAGCTGGAGAGTACATATTTGATAGGGCTGGAGACTTAACTGCTCCCACACCCTGTGAATGCTGGGTCACTCCAGGACAGGAAGACACTTAGGCTATCCCTGTTCAGACGATTTCAGCCTTTATGATAATATCATCATATATTGATAATTCATGTCCCTCTTACATGTTTTATGATGTTTTGAGTCATTCTTAGTGGTTCTTATTGCAAGTGTCCAAATATTATGTTTCACATTTTTTCAATAGATCTGTTTTAAGGCGTTTTTTAGGAATTACTGTTCAGTTCAGTTGTCTGCCACAGACCATCATCTGCAGTAGTACAGAGCAGTATATTGCCAAAAAAAAAAAACAGAATCTTGTTTCCAAAGTGGTAGATCACTAGATGGTGCTGGCTTTGACTTAGCCTTGATTACATGCTGCATATCTATGGCAGGCAACTAGAACTAAAAAGCAGATCTTGAACTTAATTACAAGCTCTGTAACACAGACTGACTGTTGCCTAAACACTGTACCAAAATCTGTAAATGTGCCATGCAAGTAGTTTTGATTAGCTTCATTGTAATTATTGTATTTAGTAATGTGACACAGAGCTCTTGATTTCACAAATTCGCTGCCTTCAAGTCTGATAGCGAAATAACGATGGAGCACTATAACAGTTTTTGGCTTTTTTTCATTTACATCAGACCACATTGCTTTCAGTGCTAATTGTCTCTAATTAAGGAGCAGTTTTACCCCTGCAAGCATCATTAAAATACAACACAATGAATGCCCTGTGGCAGGAGTCCCCAGTAGATGGCCCGCAGGCCACATCTGGCCCCCAAAGCGTTAATTTGTGGCCCGCGAGCGGCTCACGACCCGCACGTTGCTTCAAGCAGCTGACGGTTTAAAAAAAACAAAAAAAAAATTTGGGAGGGGGTGGGGATGTTTCGATGCTCTGTATATTGCAAAGTGAAATTACAAAAATTAATTACAAATTAAGAAGAAATGATAAAGCAAAGAGGATAAAAGTTTAACTTGCTTTTTTTACTCATATAGCTGTCCTCGCAACTACATTTACACTTATTAGAAAAGTTATTAAAGTCTCGCAAGAAAAACTGAATTGGAGGCAAGTTTTTACCCACTTTTCAGTCACTTCCAGTTAATGCATTTCTCATTTGAAAAGTTCCAAGAACAACAGATATAAGTGAAGTAAAGGAGTAGCCTACATTTCTACAATGGCTTCTAAAAAGCACTAAGTAAACAGCAAAAACAGTCATTTTTGCTTTGTTCTGCCCGACCATGATAATGCAAAACCAACGTGCTTGTTGGGCACACAAACAGCAGCAGTCTGCAAAGCTGCAAATATCCATCGACATTTTGAAACAAACCATGGCATCTTTAACAACAACTTTCCTCCAAAGTCAAACGCATGCAAAGATAAAACAAAAAGCTTAATTTCTTCTTACCACAATTCTGTTCTTGTGATCCACAAAACGACATCCATCCAGGAAAACACAACATCAGCGTCCTTTCATGTTGCATGGTGTCTTGCAAAAAAAAAACAAGTGCTAAATCATGACAAAAAAAAAAACCTACCATAGAGCTGGTTAAACAAATTCCATTTTCTGATAACAGCTCCATTAGAAGGGTCAAGGTGCTTGGGGACGACGTTTTTCATATCTACTTTCTGATCTGAAAAAGACTAATTACATGTCACTTGCAACTGATGAATCCTGTGACAAAACCAAAGTTGCCCAGTTTTCCGTTTTTGTGCACTTTAACAGCAAGTCTTTTCGAGAGGAGCTGTTACGTCTGATTCCTTTGCATGGGCACACTACTGGTGAAGTACTCTAAGAACTATGTTTTTTTCAAAAAACTATTTGGATCGTTGCAAAATGAACTCCGTCGTTACCGACGGGGCTCCATCTATGCTCAGCTCTCAAAAGGGCTTAGTTAGCTGGCTTGCTGCTGTAAACCAGGCGATCATGGCAGTCCATTGTATAATTTACCAGTCCATGCTCTGCGCAAAACTTTGTGGAGCAATGAAGGAAACCATGAATACAGTTATGCGATCGTTAATTTAATTCGGGAGAACTCTAGTCTTCAGCATCGACTCTTCAGGACCCTTTTGGAGGATATGTCAGCGGCACACAAAGACCTGCTACAGCACAATGATATACGTTGGCTTAGTAAGGGCAAAGTGCTGGAGAGAGTGTGTGCACGGCAGGACGAGATCACTGTTTTTTTAGTTACCTGAAAAAGCCAAAAGGTGTGTGCCTTTCTTGAATTTGTAAATGACAGCGCCGCGATGCAAAACTGTATTTTCTGTGCAACATCACTTCCCATCTAAACCAGCTCAATATGCAACTGCAAGGCCGAAACCACACTGTTGCTGACCTTTACGAGGCAATAACAGCCTTTTGTAACAAACTGATTTTTTTTAAACAGACTTGAGTGGAAGGATGCTTCATTTCCATTATCTTCACCAGAACAACAAACGTTCTGCAATCATGTATCTGTAAGGTCAGTTTATTTGGTGAAATTGTTTAAAACAAAAGCAGTGTTAGTGCAAATGACTCTCAAACAGGATTTAGACTCTTTCACTTTCACAATCACGCTACAACCTTCCTGCCAGGCATCACTGTATGCATCTCCAGAGTTCTGCAGTGTCAGAAAATCTTCCTTTTGCAGAGATGTTATGGAGACAAACAAATGTTCATAAGACTAAAATAATACTGTATTGTATAAAATGAAATGTAGGTTATTTAACAAATAAATAAATAAACAAATAAAAGGAAAATAGGAAACCATGTGGAGATTCTGAATACCTGTAATTCATACCTAAAACCAGGGTTCAAAAAAACCTTCACAACAAGAGAGTTTAAGCACGGTTGAAGCAACAAGTCAATTACAATTACTTTAAAAAAAACTAAAGGGTAGATGTACTAAAGTGTTGCGCCTGTCACAATAGTCATAAACAAGTTGTATGTCTAGGGTGAAATGTACAAAACATGCATAATGCCGTTAGCGACTTCATAGGGAATGCTGCGGCAGCAGTTTTTTTTTTTGGTGGTTCAACCTTAGATGAATATGTAATTATGGGCTTTCTTGCATAAATTCACAAAAAGGGGGCAGAGATAGTGGGAATGTTATAATGAGATGTACAAAAACAGCAGACAATTGCGACACTTACAGCTGCATCAATTTGTTCAGAACTTTTGAAAGCATGTTTTAAACAGTCGCAATTGTTGCTGGCATTTCCCAGTCTCCTTTTTCTCATGTGTTGCCAGTTGTACTCAATGTATTTTTGAGTACCTCATTTTCACTAAAGACAGGGTGTACTTACAAGCCTTGAAAACTAATTTCTATTGAATTTCTGACCTTTTTTTCCCCAGTGGGTTGGGAGCAATACAACACACATGTGCCACTAAGCTTTCCAGCTCATTCTGAGCATCTGTATGGGACCATAGTCTATTGTGTTTTAATTGTCTAGGCTACTAAGTAGGCCAAGTTAAAAATAATAATCAATTAAAATAAAATAAACCCCCCTAAAATCATTTAGTTTCAATTTAAAATAATCTTTTACTCACAGCGTACAAATGCAGCAGCATGGTTTATTTTGTGTTACCAGTAGGCTAAAGTAAAAAGTCCATTAAATATTAATTTGATTTTACTACTGCATTGTATACTGTACAGGCAGTATACAATATTTATATTTTTACATAATGTAATATGTAGCCTACCAAAAACACATTAGTGTTATTTCAGAGCAATGGTTTATATTTAAAATACATTGAGAACAATAAATGTATGTGTGTGCAATTTTACTGCATTTTTTTAAGCCCGACACCTCATGTTGGGCAAACATGTTCGGTTTAGCGAGGGGGTACTGTATGATTATGAAAAGCTTTTTGGGGGTGAAGGTGGGGCCCCACTACAGGATTAAGCAATATTAAAATAGATTCAATGAATACGGAACAGAATGCTTTGTATAGATGACGTTTACATTTAACAAAACCATTGCATGTATAGATGTAGCTGCAGCAAACCACAGTTCAACTCCTGCTGTTTATTTGAACAATGTCGCACGACTTTTGCAATGTGTGCTAGAGATCTCGTCAAGAAGACGCAAAAATATTTTCATTAGTATACTGAACATATGACAAAATGTATACATTGCAAATTGTTGCAACGAAAATGCAAATTGCCATGTTTGTGCTATGACGGGCTTATCTTGGTACATCTACCCCTAAGTGCGCTTTTGTTTCTTATGGGTATTAAAATAAATATATTATTTCCTTGAAATAGAATGGAATATATTCCAGGAACAGTAGGAGAATGCAGTACATCAAGAATTTCTTACTACCAGAACACAACACTAAGGTCTGGAATGCTAGTAGTAACCTTTAATGGAGTATTTGTCTACATCTCTATTCCAATGTCAAAGTCACTACAAATGTTAACAGTGCAGGCTATGAGGAATGTGTGGCTTGTTAGATGATAGAGCCATCAGCAATGGGCACTATCGCTTTAATCAATACTTTTCACTTTTGGTCCTTGAGTACCTCCTCAACAGTCCAGGATTTTATTTTTAAACAGTAACCGAACCTTGTTTTAAAACATGCCATGTTTTACTAGAGAACATAAGACAGCACTTAGAGACAGCCTTTGAGACTTTGTCAGCGTGGAGCAAGAGTGACAGTAAGAGTCTTCGATCACCAGAGTGCAATACAGAACACCCCCCCCCCAAATAATAAAATAGAACTGGTTGAAACACTTAACAATGACAAAACTCACCAACAGTGTTCTCACTTCATTTAATATATTGAGTATGTATACTGTTGAGTTTTGGAATCACTATAGTATAGAACAAAGTGGCCATTTAATTTAGCTGTTGTATAATATAAAAATACAACCTAAAAACACAAAAGCACTGCATTATGAATGGTTTACCTGGTTAACTGTCAAGTAAATATGTACCAAACCGCTTTCCACAACTCATTACTAGACATAGCCCCAAGTAATTCAACATTTATCCTAAGTAAGTCTGCTACATGTCAAGTTGAAGGTCTGCTAAAATGCAATATGTTATTAAAAAAGGAAGAACATAATGATAATTGCGAGGCTGAGAGTCAAAAGGAATCAACACCATCACTTTATCAAAAGAACTGACACTTCATCAAGTGTATCCAAGCCAACATCAAATTCTTAGTTAAGGAGGAGATGCCAAATATTACAGTATGTTGCCATAAACACATTAAAATCTGAAAAGGGTTTGGAACTGGTGAGGCAAGCCAAAAAATGCACAGATGTAATAGTAAAAGGTACCTGTCTGAGAAACCTAGACCTAGCAGTTCACTTAAGCTCCTGTGTGACTTGAGGGGATGTGAAAGTAGTACAGCCTGCATAGCTCTAAGAGTAGACTTGGGGCAAGATACTAATAGTTATTTTCTCCAAAACTCCATTTGTGCAATTGTTTTCTCAATGAACAAAACTACAGTGAAATGCCTAAAAAACAGCTTAATACTTCATTCAAGCCATTGACTTAAAAGTCTTAGTTGTTTATTTTGGGTTTGGTAACTTTATTGGGTGCATTTCTCTTTCTGAAAAGATTGTGCGAATGATGAATTGGTGAAATCTCAGCCCAGTCTGTCTTACATATTTCCCAGCTCAGATAGATTGGATACACAAATAATTTCTGTTAGATTGAGATTTGGTGAAAGCCTTTCCATAACGTTTGTCTTTGTTTTCTTCAAGAATTCCAGAGTTGACTTAGCTGTATGCTTTAGGTAATTGTTGTGTTGGAAGATAAACTGTCTGCCAATCAGCCTACTAGCAGATGGTATCTCTGTAGACATGAATGTCTCCAGTTCCTGAAGTGCTAAAACACCCCAATATCATGATCGAACCACCTCCATGTTTAACAGTAGGTACAAGGTTTTCTTCATTGAAGGCTTTCCCTCTTTTTCTCCAAACATACTGTGGTCTATTATATTTTAGTATCATTTGACCAGAGAATTTTGTTTAAGAATGCATCAGATTCCTGTTTATATTTCTTGGCAAATTTTAGATGGTTTGTTTTCTTAATTATATTTGAAAAGTGGTTTGCAGCAAGGTCTATGTTCATACAACTCTGTGTTCAGGTGCCTTTATACAGTTAATTTGTGCAATATTATGATTCTTTTTAGGTGCTCAGATGATTCTCCTTCTTGTTCACCTGGTAATTGTCTTTGGGTGTCCACTTCTTTGAAGCACACAGTGGCTCTCAAAAGTATTCACCCCCCCCTTGGACCTTTCCATATTTTACTGTGTTACAACATGGAATAAAAATGGATTTAATTAGGAGTTTTTGCCACTGATCAACACAAAAAAGTCCATAATGTCAAAGTGAAAAATAAAATCTATAAATTGTTCTAAATTACAAATATAAAACAGAAAATAATTGATTGCATAAGTATTCATCCCCTTTGCTATGACACACCTAAATAAGCTCTGGTGCAACCAATTGTCTTTAGAAGTCACATAATTAGTTAAATGGAGTCCACCTGTGTGCAATTAAGGTGTTTCACATGATTTCAGATTAAATAGAGCTTTTTGGCCTCAATGCTAAGCGCTATGTTTTGTGCAAGCCTAACACCGCGCATCAGAACACCCTCCCTACCATGAAGTATGGTGGTGGCAGCGTCATGCTATGGGGATGCTTCTCTGTGTCAGGGCCTGGAAAGCTTGTGAAGGTAGAGGGCAAAATGCGGTTTGTAAATAACTTCTTTCATTTCTTCGAGTACTATTGGGAGGATCTCAGCCGGCCCAGGGGATTTGTTTATTTTAAGAGCTCCTAGTCGCTTTAACACTTCTGCCTTGGTTATGCTAAAGTCATTTAAAACTGGATAGGAACTGGTTGACACATGGGGCATATGTTGTGCATATCCTCCTTTGTAAAATCTTGTGAAAAGTAATCATTTAATATATTTGCTATTTTTTTTTTAATTCATCTATGATTTTGCCATTTGTATCTCTTAGACATTTAATCTCCTCTTTGAATGTTCTCTTGCTGGTGTAATATTGGAAAAACATTTTGGAAGTGGTTTTAGCCCCCTTAGCAATGTTCATTTCTATTTCCGTCTTGGCCTTTCTAACTTCCTTTTTGACTTGCGTTTTCAGTAAGATAAGTTACAGTAAATGTCAGCAAAAACTAAAGAGAAAAAAACAAATATGTTGATTGCATAAGTATTCAGACTCGTCAACTCAATATTTGTTGGAAGCACCTTTGGCAGCAATTACAGCCACAAGTCTTTTTGGGTAAGTCTCTACCAACTTTGCACACTGGCTTGGTGCAATTTGTGCCCATTCTTCTTGGCAGATTTGCTCAAGCTTTCTCAAGTAGCTTGGGGATCGCTTATGGACAGCAGTTTTCAAGTCTTTCCACAGATTCTCAATAGGAATCAAGTCAGGACTTTGACTGGGCCAGTCAAGGACATTCACTTTCTTATTCTTAAGCCACTCCAGTGTAGCTTTGGCCTTGTGCTTTGGATCATTGTCCTGCTGGGGCGAAAATTCACCTTTCAGTTTTAAGTACTTAGCAAATTGAAACAGTTTTTCCTCTTATTTGCCTGTACTTTGCTCCATCCATTTTTCCTTCAATCCTAACAAGCTTTCCAGTCCCTGCTGAAGAGGAGCATCCCCATGGCATGATGCTGCCACCAACATGTTTGACTGTAGGAATGATGTTGACTGGGAGATGTGCTGTGTTGGGTCTGCGCCAAACGTAACGCTTGGCATTTAGACCAAAAAGTTCCAATTTGGACTCGTCTGACCACGACACCTTTTGCCACATTTTTGCAGGATCACTCAGGTGCTTTGTTTTAAACTCCATGTGGGCTTTGAGATGGCTTATTTTTACTAATGGCTTCCTTCTTGCCACCCTGCTATACAGGCTACTTTTGTGAAGTGTTCTGGATATTGTTGACTGATGCACAGTGACATCCCTCACAAGTTTCCTCCTTGCCTGGCTGCTCAGTTCGGAGGGACGGCCTGATCTAGGCAGTGTCTGGGTGGTACAATGCACCTTCCATTTCTTGATGATTGAGTAGACTGTGCTCACAGGGACATTCAGAGACTTCAATATTTTTTTGTACCCTTCTCCTGATCTGTGCTTTTCAATGACTTTATCACTGACTTGCTTTGAAAGCTCCTTGGTCTTCATGGTTGAGTCTTTGCTTAAAATTCACTACCTGACCGAGGAACCTCATAGAGACAGGTGCTTTTATTCTGAAATCATGAGAACCACTAATATTGCACACAGACAGAGGCCATACAACTAATTGTGTGGCTTGTTAAGGTCATTTTGTGCACCTGAATTAATTTTGGTTTGCCACAGCAAAGGGTTTGAATACTTATACAATCATGACTTTTCCATTTTTCTTTCATATGAATTATCTATCTACTTCTTTCTTTTTGTTTTTGCTTTGAATGTGTAGAGTAGGTTGTGTATAGAACACATTAATTCCTACTTCAAAGTGTCATGACTGCAAACTTTAAAGCAACAAAATGTGAAAACTGTGAGAGGGTCTGAATACTTTTGCAAGCCACTGTATGTATGTATGTATGTAGTTAATTTACTTGTATTTGGATATATCTCTGTGTGTGTTGATATTTAAAAATAAATGCACTAGAACATATTTCAATAGCCTTGTTAAATGTAACTCATGTACCTGCATCATGGTGGTAAAATACTATATGTAATATTTAAACAGCAACAAGGACAAAGCTCAGCTTTTCGCCATTGAATATTTCACCAAACAATAAAATGCAACAATTTTTATTTTCACTCACCACTACGGTGACCGTCTGTGTGCCAGGGTAAGGCATTATCAGTCCCAGAACTACAGGCTTGTGCTACCAATCTGTGGCCCATTAGACGGTCTATTTAGACGATACTGTATGTAAAATAGAAATAGGGACATACCACTTTCCCCGAGCATTCAGGAAAGCTTGTTTTAATTTTTTAAAAACTTATCATGAAACAGAATTACCGTATGGGCTGTAGCTATCCTTTTCATCCAAAGTTTCTGGCAAAGATTGAAATAAATGTTGCACTGCTTTGTCATGGCCAGTCTAACTCTTCCATCAATACCAGGCATAATAAAAGCCAAAGTTTCTGCAATATTCTCTGGGATATGACTGCTGGCTTAGGACGTGCATTGATGGGTTATTTAATGAAACCAATAATAATAGATTTGAAGAGATGATAGTGTTTTTATAATTAAGTGTGATATACAGCCACTAGCTTTCAAGACATCAAGACGTCATTTCAAGTGTACGTGGAGATTTTAAGAAACATGTTATTGTTTATTTTTGAATATGTAATAAATTGTTGGATTTTGTGTGCATCTGTAACAATCTAATAAATAGTATTGTATCTATTATCAATATTACCTTGATCAACACTGCAAAGCAATGTTAAAACAAATGTTTTACTACTTTTAATAACGATCTGCCAAAATATGTTGTGTATAAAATACAGTACTGGTAGCCTAAAAACATTGATTTTTTGCTCTTAGTGTGGCATGTAACTTCAAGGATGGGGACACTGCATATATTCCAGATACATACCAGAACCCATGTTTATTTTCATGGGAACACAGTGCGACGGTTTGTTTATCATTTACTGAGATTTGCCTTTTATACAATAGTGCTATTTGAGGTTTATAATAAAATTGTGCCAACCCTTTGGCCCAAGCATTCATGTACAGTAGCTCCTCCATAAATCTCGACTGGTCCTCATTGTCTGATTTTACAACCCATGTAAACTGGAACACTGCCATTCATCCTGACCTTTGGGAAAGTTTCACAATCAAAATGTATGACTTTGAACACAATTAATATTGCTTTGATTATGTATTCCTGTATTTACATGGCCTGGGTCATTAATCAGTGAAGTCTGTAGAACCTTGGGTCACACTGGAGAACTCTTCTGCAGAATGTTAAAGCCCTGTAAAACCCTCAAACAGAAACCATGCTGAGCACAGTATCAACAAAGACAGTAGCAGAAGCAGCACAAGTAAGGAGAAAGCATTACGTGAATCAGACAAAGAGTTCTCCGGTTTGAACGGAGTTTCAACAAACTTTAACTAGTGTCTCTGTCTAGTTTCATTTCACAGTTGATTAATGAGCCAGGGTATTCAAATAAGAAATGCCAAAGCATCATAACATAAAAAAATATATTGTAGAGATACTAAAAATGACAAGGGCTGAATTCAGGCCCCACACTCAGGTCAGAAAATCAAAACAAAAAACATTTGCAAATGTTCTTCTTGTTGAATGCAGCCCTGGTGTTCAGTAACAATTTAAGGTCTATGAATACATATCAACAGTAATATATTATTATATTCTACCAGCACATTAACTATCTTAGATCAACTGTTCAGCTTTGTATTAAGTGCTCTTGGCAGCACTTTAACAAAAGCAAAACTCAAAAGATGCGAACCTACGTTAGTATTCCCAAAGAAGGAAAAAATAGTACTTAACAAAACATTCTTAGCAAGCTAGGAAAACCTGCCTGTCAAAAAGGCACCAGAATATGCAACTGCATTTAACCAGCAGAGTTGGTTAAACCGGGAGGAGGATTATCAAAGTCTGACAACAGTCTGGCTGTTTTTTTGATAACAAGAATGTCCAGGCTTTCTGGAAGTTCAAAATGGAGTACATAAAGCAGTAATGTAGTGGTGTATATCCTAATGAGCAATTCAAGAATGGACTTTCTCTGGCTTAAGTAAAGCATGACAAGTATCTTACATGTGTCCAAGTGGATGAAAAACTAACAATAACTAACAAAGTGCGCTTGTGTTGAACAATGAGATATTCAGTCCCAAATTCCTGGGAACAAAGTGGGGTCCTGCTTCAAAGAAATTATACTGTTTCAACCATGACAGGTTGCATTTTTAACACTCTCATGTGTGTAATAAAGATAATGCATAACTTCGATGGAGTAGGTTATGAGAGCTAACCCCCATGTGATGGCAGACTCAGTGGTATACAGGAAGTCTAATAAGCCCTTGTCATGCATCCTATGCAGTACCAGTTTCAAGGCACTGTTTGTTTTCCTTGCTTCAAATTAACCCAGTTTAACACTCATCAAAACTTGTGATAAATTCCTGTTCCGATAGGGAACAAAATAAGTTTGAGTAGCCTTAAACTAATAAATACCCCACAGAGGTACTGATAGCGATAAATGTAACTTGGCAGAACAAGCAAAGCCTCCACCAGGATATGGAAGAAACAGGATATCATAAGATCACTGGCCACAAAAAAAAAAAAAAAGACATCCCTGGGTTTAGGCATGAAAAAATAAACTTCTATCAATCCCTTGGGATTCTGCCCAAATATCATGTCCTGATAGACAGCCACTGTAAAACAGAACTAGAATTCCAAAAAAACCAATTGCCAGCCAAACTACACTGGAGCAAATCTGCTGCTGGAAGTGTCAGGAAAGAATATCTTGTTACAGACTCTCAGTCCGAATTCAATAGTAGAGAACTTTAGCAAGACACAGGTTTATTTAAAAATGAATCTATAGTTCATTCAACTTAAAACACATGAGTAGCAACAACAAACCAGGTCATAAAGTGTCACTTGTGACAGTCGTTTTGTAAAAGAAATAAACTGATCAACAAAAATGATATAAACGCCAAAATGTTGAACAGTGTAAACCAAAGAAAAAAAAAGTACTATTTAGGAATTGCTCCAATGTACCTGCGGCAACGAAAACGTTTGTGGGGTAATCCAAATTGGGGAAAGCCTGTTTTTGTCAGTTCAAGATCACACCTGAACCTGATGTATCCTACATTCCTAAAAGAAATACACTAAAGATAGAAAACATGTAAAATTACAGATACCCTTATATTTGAATGAAAATGTGATCCATTGTAGTTGTTAGAAGACACAGCATGATTTCACCATAATACCTCATGTCAACTAATGCAATCCATTTTCCTAGAACTCAAAGGGCCCTGAGATCCACCAGCAAGTGAAAAGTTACAAGAGTACAATAAAGTGAACTCATACTATCAAAATATAAAATGTGGTATTATCAACTAATATGAAAAACAGAGCAAAAACAGAAGCGCAAAATGTCAAGGATGCTGTAGGAATTCGTACTGTGCTGAGTGAAAACTTTTGCATGCATTGGTTTTGATCATTTTTTTTAGCTCAGGCTCAAGAAGCTACTCTTCAGGTTGGCATCAACCAAAATGGGCATTATACTGTGGCATACAACAGGTGAATTTCATAAAAATAAAATACAAATTTAAGCAAACACACTGTGAACTATGGAAGTGGATTTGTATTGCATTGTATTGTATTAAGCCACCGGCACTATTAAATATTTTAAGCCTAAAATGGTGAGATTTTACAAAAATCTATTGTTTAAATAAATAAATCAATAAATAAATAAACAAACAAACAAACAAACAAACAAACACATTTGCTAGGTGGACAGATTATTAAAACCCTTTACCCCAAACCAATTTGTTTTCATTTTTCATTGTAATTGCTTTTTTTTATTTACCTGTAACATGGCATTTCCATTAGTAGTTAAGAGTTAATTAAACACCGAAGTATAAACTTTGAAAATATGGCCCAATGTCTGCTTAAACATTTCTAAAACATTTCACCTTTATCGGTCAGCCGAACATCGTAGGCCGCAGCAATTAATAAATAAGCTTTATCCTAAAGGTAGTACACGACACGGTTTCTTGGAATAAGGTAATCATCTCGATGACTGGCCAATCAGGTTGGTTCAGGAAGTTCTGTCACTCAAAGGCTATTCAGTTCCTGGTCACTCTGTTTTCTCTGCCCTATGACTAACAATTACATGAAAAGCCCATGTCCAGCTTCACTAAAGAACAAACCATTCAGACTACTGCTACAGATTTGTGCAAACAGGTCTTTCAAGCCAGCTGTTTGGAAAAATTAATCCAGCTAAATTAAAGCAGCCTCCCTTATTTCATCGCCATGTGCCTCCCTGACTTGTTTCAACAAAAAATATTGGGCTTTGAAGTGCAGCCCCTACCATGGGTGAACCTCCCAGGTCAGTACTGATGAAGCTGAGGCCAGCTTTATATTGAGGTGTGCTCCAACTCCTTAAAACTTATTCTTGGTGGCTTAAAAAAGAAAAAAGAAAAATGAAAAATCAATGCCTTCCCTAACTTCCATAAAATAACACAGCCAACATTTTCAAGAAATTATTCTGTGGTTGTCCTCCGGCACTATAGCTCTGATGACTTCGTTATGGATCTGCAGTGCAAAAAAAGACGTACTGACAGGAATGAATCCACCTGTTTTGGACTAAGAACCAGTTAGGAAAAATGACATCGCCATATGCATCATAAAAAGACCGTTTTATACCTAAAACATGAATGAATCATTCAAAAGAGGGTTAAAACGAAATGTCATAAAGAATTGCTCATAAAATAAAATTGCGCCTCATTACAAAATACAAATGATAACAATTCAATGGGAAAATAGAGGCAGAGCTGAAGAATGAATAGGAGAAACTACAGAGCAGGGGAAAAAACTTTAATTGAGAAAAACAGGTTTTCCTCAAGGAGTTCTGTGTATTTTGCGCCATTCATTTTCCCTTCTATCCTGACAAGTGCCCCAGTCCCTGCCGATAAGAAACATCTCCATAACATGACGCTGCCACCACCATGCTTCACAGTAGGGATGGTGTTCTTTGGGTGATGCGCTGTGTTGGGTTTGCGCCAAACATATTGCTTTGCATTTAGGCCAAAAAAAGTTCAATTTTAGTTTCGTCAGACCACAAAACTTTTTGCCACATGGCTACAAAATCTCCCGAGTGTTTTTTGTATCCTTCAAACGGGATTCAAGGTGGGCTTTCTTGAGTAATGGCTTCCTTCTTGCTACCCTACCATACCAGATTTGTGGAGTGCTTGGGATATTATTGTCACATGTGCACTTTGACCAGTCTTGGCCATAAAAGCCTGTAGCTTTTGCAAAGTTGCCATTGGCCTCTTGGTAGCCTCTCTGAACAGTTTCCTTCTTGCTCTGTCATCCAGTTTGGAGGGACGGCCTGATCTAGGCAGGGTCTTGGTGGTGCCATACACCTTCCACTTCTTAATAATCATCTTGACTGTGCTCCAAGGGATATTCAAGGCCTTTGATATTTGTTTATACCCATCCCCTGTGTCTTTCAACAACTTTGTCCTGAAGTTCTTTTGAAAGCATCTTGGTGCTCATGGTTGAGTCTTTTGCTCTGAAATGCACTACCCAGCAGAGGGAACCTACAGTAACTGCTGAATTCATGTGAATCACTACAATTTAACACAGCTGGAGGCCACTTAACTTGGTGTGCGATTTTGAAGGTGATTGGTTACACCTGAGCTAATTTAGGATTGCTATTACAAGGGGGAGTGGACTCTTATCCAACCAAACTTTTTCAGTTTTTATTTTTAATTAATTTTCTACAAATATCTAGAATATTTTTTTCACTTGGAAGTTGTGGGGTAGGATGTGTAGATAAATAATTAATATATATATATATATATATATATATATATATATATATATATATATATATATATATATATATATATATATATATATATATATTTATTTATTTTTTTTTAAATGCATTTTAATTCCAGGCTATAAGGCAACAAAAGGTGAACATTTTCTGTAGGCACTGTATATACACACGTACACACATCTCTTATAGAGTGAGAGACACATGATGCTTTATATATTATATACTGTACGCATACCGTAAGCTTTGTTATCTAAAAATATCTTTCAATTTTAACCTGTAAACACTAATAAAACTTTTGATTCAGGTTCTAAAATCGATTTTGGTGGACTACTCTATGTATCAAGAACAGTCCTGGGAAAACTGCATGTATTTCTTTCTCGGTTCAAATGGAGCACTATAAAAATCTTTTCCTTAATTTTAAGAATGTTGTTTCATATGGCAACAGTAAATGATAAAAACACTAAGGAACTGGTTTACTTTGTAGTTGATAAAAAAACATGTGTTTTTAATTTAGAAGGTGGAAGTTATTAATTGCAACATCCATCAGCAAAGAAAATGCCATCTGTGGATTAATATGCATCCCTCATCACATTTCCATATACAGTATAGGGACATGTACTGTAGTAGGGAGGGAATGAGTTTACTGTGTGCAGGTTTGCATTATTGACCACCATTTCCTACAGCAATTCTTGCATCTGGAACAAACTGTACAGCATTCCTATAACGTACAGCTGTGACAGAACCATTACAGATGATAATAGGCCTACGCATCCACATCGCATGTGCCAACACAAACCACAACAGTCCCCCATTACCACAGGCATTCCTTTTATAGAGGCTAACGAGTACCCACACAAATACAACTGGAATTGCCCAAAACCCATCTGAAAATAAAACGAGATACATTTCCCCATGTCCGCAATGCACACGTTCTCCAGCCCACTCAAACCCCTGCATGTGGCTTGCACAGGAATGCACAGGACAGATTTCCAGATGCACAGACCAGCGTGGTATAGTCAGTTTCAGATGCTCAGTTTTGGCCAATAAAGCTGGTGTGTGGGAACTATTTCAGAGACTTTTTGGTTGTGTCTCGCTTAAAGTTTCACATGTTGTTCCTGAAATAAGGGTTTAAAATCCTTTAGTATAGGAAAACACACACGCACACAGATATTCTTTTCCAAGAGCTGAAATAAAATGGTAAATGACCCTTGCTGTGTGTACTCCTTATTCCTTCTTTTTTACAAAGCAGCAGTCTGAAATGACTTCAAGTGCAAGACAAACAGTGAGTAATCCCAAAATAAACAAAACTGTCTTTTTCTAGAAGTTTTACAAAATGTTTGCCATTTGCCAATTTGAATGAATGTCGGTTTCCTATAGTTAGTGTAAGTATTTTTGTTTATATTTCACAAAGTCAAGGTAATTACAGTAGATTTTGAACCTGACTCACCCGTGATATGATTTTAGAAAATGCTTTACTGTGTTATAATGAGTGTATACAGTTTATACACTCATGTTGGTTAACTTGTAGTGTGTGTGTATATATGTGTGTGTGTATATATATATATATATATATATATATATATATATATATATATATATATATATACACACACACACACACACACACACACACACACTCTACCGGTCAAAAGTTTTAGAACACCCCCATTTTTCCAGTTTTTATTGAAATTTAAGCAGTTCAAGTCCAGTGAATAACCTGAAATGGTACAAAGGTAAGCGGTAAACTGCCAGAGGTTAAAAAAAAGTTTAGGTTACCAAAAATTGAAAAATAATGTACATTTCAGAGTTATACAAAAAGGCCTTTTTCAGGGACGAAGTAATGGGTTAACAACTTACAGCTGTTCTGCAGCAATGGAAGTAAATTAAGCCTTGAAAGTTGATGCTAACAATTCCTACAGGTGTCCCAACTTTTGTTGATTACTTACAAACCCTCTGTCTGTATAAAACCAGTGTTGGAACAGACTGTGTTACTACACCCTCTTAAGCATTATTTGGACAGTATTGTACTTCAAGTAGTAGTATATTGCTATCATAATGGCAATTAACAAAGGAAGACAGACAGACCGTTATAACCCTTAAAAGAGTAGGTCTTTCCTTTAGAGAAATTGCAAAGAAAGCCAAGGTGTCAGTGAGTACAGTTTCCTACACCATCAAAAGGCACTTGGAAACTGGAGGAAACTCTGACAGGAAGAGGTCTGGCAGACCCAAAGCCACAACAGAATCGGAAGACAAGTTTCTGAGAGTCAACAGCTTGCATGATAGGCGGCTCACAGGACAACAGCTTCTAGCACAGCTTAACAATGGTCGAAGTAAGCAAGTCTCAGTTTCAACTGTGAAGAGAAGACTTCGAGCTGCAGGTTTGACAGGTCGAGTGGCAGTAAGAAAGCCATCGCTAAGATGGCAAAACAAGAAAAAGTCTTGCCTGGGCCATGAAGCACCGCCAGTGGACTACTGAAGACTGGAAGAAGGTCTTATGGACCGATGAATCAAAATTTGAAATCTTCTGTTCATCACGCAGGGTTTTTGTACGCCATCGAGTAGGCGAAAGGATGGTTCCTCGGTGGATGGTTCCCTGTCAAACATGGAGGAGGAAGCGTGATGGTCTGGGGCTCTTTTGCTGGATCCAGAGTCGGTGACTTGCACAGAATGAGTGGCACCCTGAACCAAAATGGCTATGCAATACCCTCTGGTATACATCTAGTTGATCAGGGGTTCATCCTACAGCAAGATAATGACCCAAAACATACCTCCAGGCTATGTCAGAACTACCTTAGAAGAAAAGAACAAGACGGTAGGCTTCAAATCATGGAATGGCCAGTACAGTCTCCAGACTTAAACCCCATCGAGCTGGTTTGGGATGAACTGGACAGAAGGGTGAAAGCAAAGCAACCTACAAGTACAACACATTTGTGGGAACTACTGCAACAGTGTTGGGAAAACTTTCCGAACAATATTTGATTTCCATTGTAGAAAGAATGCCACAAGTATGTTTGGCTGTTAAATCTGCAAAAGGTGGCTACTTTGAGTCAAAAATTTAGATTAAATTTTTGTTAAACAAAACGATTCCAAGATTTCTTTATCTCCAAGTGTTTATTTGTTCTATGCTTTAATTTCAGAGTACACTGAGACATTAAACTACATAAATTTCAATAAAAACTGCAAAAATTGAGGTGTTCTAAAACTTTTGACCGGTGGGGTGTGTATGTATATAAGATATATAAAGTCTCATGCGTGACAGATATATAGTACGTACAGGCATCTCTACTATATCCCTAACCCCATCGCCAATTTACACATCCCCAGCCAGGGATACAAATTTCAAGCAGAGATAAAATAAATCACATATACTGCAGGACTTGCTCTTACAAATATAAAATCCAATTTACTGAGAGGCCTGTGGATTTACTACTGCTGCGGTTCTCCTCGCACACCCCGCTGCCTGTATTTTCCAACACTTGAAGCATTTCACACTGTCAGATAATGTTTCCCAAGGAATATTGTTGCTGGGCCTGTGCCAGACACTCTTATCAAGAAAACAGGCAATAGGAATGCTGGCAACTTCACGCACACTTTTTGCAAAAACTAATCAAATAAGTTTAAAATTTTAATACACAAACCAGCTAGGGCTTAAATGAACTCAAAACCATTATCCTTTTCAAGGTGTTTATTGTTGGCAGATAGTGGCACACACGTTTTCATTTCAGAGGAGGCCCTGTACCCACATTTAAGGGTAGAGTGAAGGTTCTGTTTAGATTCTAGCCAGGGCTCTGGGATCATACCACTGCTCTACAACAAGTGGACTGGTGTCCATTGGGTCTGCACAACAGATGGGATGAAAAGTCCCAGTGTCTTGCCAACGAAGGTACAATTAACATTACAGCAGCTGAAAATGTATCTTAGACAGCCTATCAAAGTAGAACACTACACTGCAATCATATGGAACAACATATGGGATAATAATTTTGTTTCCTTCCATATTAGCACTGTTATTTTTTTTAATCTGCTGAAAACCCTCTATAAAAATACATTTGAAATGCACAGTAAAAAGATCATTTGAGATGAACTACCTTACAGTTTGCTTATTAATAACTGGCCCAAGAAACATTCAAACAAGATACAATGTTATTACCTTTACCAAGTGAAGAAAAGGGATACCAATACTCAACATGCTAGTTTGAGCTCACAAAAATAAGTCTCAGTATCTAATGTGCAATTCCACTGATTTTCTATGAACAGGCTACTTGCTGGTGAACCATCAGCAAACTTGCCCATAAAGTTAATAGCTGTACCTTTGAAGAAAGCATGCTGTTTGTCTTACACATCTGAGATTTTCTTGCATTTTGGAATTCTGAAAAATAAAATTGCCAACCGGTTGCCTGTAAAAGCACTTCTCTACGGCCCCAGCATTGGAGCAAGTAGGGGCAGAGCATGGGGGCATGATTACTGAGCTGGACATGTTGGCTCGGCATGATGGGTAAACCCAATTGGAGCTCGTAGTAAAAATGTATAAATTTGAAATTAAAAGAACGGTGATGGATGTACTTTTTAAATACAGCACACCCTCGCTATAACACCCTTCATTATAACAAACCTTTGGCTACAATGAACTTAGCCCCTGGACCCCAAATAAAAAAAAGATAACATAAAACACACAATGTCTGTACGCACAGGATGACACCTCAGCAGTGAAGTCAACTTTTTTTGGTCTTAATAAAAACCGCGCCCTGTGTAACCATGCACCTGAAGCTTCTTTTTTTTTTTAATGTTGCCATACAGCTGGAAACTATACTGATCATTTAAAAAAAGGAGCAAAGCAGGCATATCTCTGTCGTGAATATAGGTTGTTAAAAATAACTTTGTTTTTTGGCTTGTTCAGAAACCATGTCGCAAAGCAAGAAAAAAAAACAACACCAAAAAAACTTAAGGATTTGATGAGCTTTTCATGTCAGGTTGATTTGGAATAAAACCTCAGTTTGGGATTCTTGCATGTTGGTTAAATTTTGATCCACTTTAAAACGATTCATGTCAGATTGAAAAAGAGTTCAGCTTCAATTTGGGATTTTTGCTTTTCGTACTGTGTTTTAATTCTTTAACAAATAGGATAAAACAAAGGCAGAATATTGCATACATGAGACAAACAGGTACATGTAATTCTACTTTTATTCACAATCACATTAACTTACTCCAACAGTTTATTGTTCATTTTGATTGTCCTTTCGCTATAGCAAACCCCTCGATATAACGAACAAAGGTCTTGGACCCCAACCGGTTCGTTATAGCGAGGGTGTACTGTATTATCTTTATGCATCAACAGTGAAATGATGGTCTTATACCAGTAAAAAAAAGGTCTTATACCAGAATTGCTACAAGTGCATTTAGTTGCTGTAAAACCTGCTGCTGTGTCTTTTATAGACCAGTTAGTAATCCATACTTTATTTTAAGCATTTGCTAACTGGGACACCAGTCAATCATTGTAACTCATTACCAAGGATCCCTGTTTTATGGGCTTACACACTGCCAAACTACAGCTTATATATGAGAATACAATATCAGAAGCCCCAGATTTGTAATCCACTACTGTTCCACTGATGAAAAATATCAGGTTGAGCTGCCTGGGTTGCTGACCTACGATGGCAAAGCATTTTATCATTTTCCAAAGAGGGTTTGTAATTTTGTTTTAAGACTCTCTACATCCTTAACTATAGTAGTAACACAAATAGACTTCCGCAGCCTGCAAAATGGTTTAACAATGAGTCCAAAAGTCCATAACCAAAACATGTTCTTACCTCGTGTTACCACAACATTTTCACTGTGCAACAGAATTCCACCTGAAGCTTTAAACTCCTTTTGCTGCACATAATGTCAGCTGGGATCATCATAATAACTTCTCTTCAGACAAATAAGGGTACTTGCAAGACGTGCGTTATAGTAAATAAGAGATAAGATTTATTTTATTTGAAGTGTAATATGTAACTCCTGAACTAAATTGCAACCAAATTAAATGGAGTAAATACAGTTGCAGTTACAATGTTTACTGTCCCCTTATCTGTTCATTACACTTGCAATTATTGTGAGTGGTTCATATTGCAATTACTGTTACTGTTAAATAATTCACTTTTTGCTGTGTGTTAAAATGCTATATATTTGTGAGGGAGTGTGCTGTCCCCTTCATGTTGTGATTTGGAAGGGAGTTTGAGCTCAGTGCTGGTGGAATTCAGTTCTCATTTGTGCCCTTGTGACCAAGGGTTGTTAATTCCTTGTTTTAGCTGGTCGGCTTGTTTAACTTTCAAAGTATCATTGAAGTTTAGGTATAGTTCACACCTCCTAGCTACTAGAACTGATTTTACAGGCAGAATGACAGCCTACTGAAAAAAATGTGTCTGTTCTCTCTTTCACTAGTTTCTTCTGCTTCACCACTTGTATTTTGTAATTGCTCGAAGCTAACATGCAAATGTGGCCACACCCCAAAAGTTATCCCGACCACTGGCACTTACGCATACGAAAATGGATGGGTTAAAGAATGTCGCCAAAATTGCATTACAGGGCAAAGGGCCCTCAGTTTATTTGTCAGATTCTCTGTTAACTGTAATGTAGGTAGGCTTGCTACTATTCTCATTTTTTTATTTATTTTTTGCCAAATTGACGATTAATAGAAAAGTTTATTTTAGAAAGAATTTACCGTCCCCCGCCCCCCCCCAATTCAAGCAGAAAATGTGTGAAATTGACCTTTCTGCTCTAAAAAAAACAAAATGTCTCATTTAGTGAAACCCGTTTATCATATTCAACATGCAACAAAACCATGGTTACCAACATTCTAATTGAAATAACGTTTGATCACAGCGGAGCATTACCTTGTAAAGATAAAGATCCTACACAAATTAAAAAGGTGGTCTCCTATAAACTGTAGAAAACACAGCACATATATTTACGAGTAAAACTAATATCAGAAGAAAACATTAGATAGTAGAACAGAACTAACTTGCAGTTGCACTGTTATTTGAAATCTGAGCTCCAACCCTCTCCTGCTTCAGTACAGCTAGACAGTTACTGGAAGGCAAGGCAGACGGGCCTACTTCGTCCTGCCATGGAGACTCCAGCTGTCGGCCAGGGTATTGTGCACAATGCTCATTAAGTGTTTTCCTCTTGCACCCCATTTTCAAATCAAACTAGTAACTGTCACCGTATACGTATAGCAAGAGCTTACCTACACCGTAATCTGCCGCTTTGAATGACAGGCACTATAGTTGGCAAATGAAAGTGCACAGTCAGTACAGGTCTTGATGATTGACAGTCATTTAAAACGAATGGGAGCATTGTAGCGCTGCTTCAGTCAACGAGATCTGTCAGAACAGGATGAAATGACTGACATTGAAACTACAATAGCCTATTAAGGGAACACGGAGATGACTGACAGTGACCCTTAGCCATTCAAGGCAGAACAGAAACGGAATAGACAACAAGTATAAAAAATACACAAACTAGAGATGATTTCTAAATTATTATTTTTGGTAAGAAAATAAAAAATAGCGAATGGTTTTACCAATGTTTATCCTATGTAATTTATTTCAGTCAAACTCATATTTGTTTGGGAATTCAACGTTTAACGAGCTTACAGATTAAAATCAAAAAGTAGCAAGCCTAAATATAGGCTAGATAAGCAAAGAGTATCACTGAAAGATAATAGGACCTAAAAAATAGCCCTAACCAGCCAAAATGTCTGCAGTAAGAGACATGGCAACTGTTTGAGTCACATGCCCCATGAAATGCTTTCGAGCAAAATGTTGCGCCAAACTGGTCGACAAATGGTTAGTTTAGCTGTGCAAAGGGACTGTTTACGGGGTTACAAACTAAATGGGAAAAAAGAATATCACAACAAATTAGCAAAGAGGCCAGAAACGCCAAAGTAATCTCGTAAAGCAACTTCTACAGCCATCTGTCAGTTTTATCTACCACAAAGAAACCAGGTGCAAGTGTGTGGTCTCATTCATAAGGCAGACAAAATGAACACTGGTCTGTAGTGTCGGAAATAGCAGAGAGACTGCTAAATTGTGAAGAAGCTGACTGTCGTACTGACAAGGGCAAAAGTGAAGTGGATTCATGACTCGGGTAGTAAGGAAGGTGCATTTAAATAACATCTGGGAATTCCATTCATATCAAGTACTGTGCATCATATATTCCTTGGCAAGGAATAACTTACTTGATTTAAAAATAAATTTATATGACAGTGGCAGATCGAAATCCTGCCACCCTAAAGCTCTTAAACTTGTTATATCACAGACCTCTTTATATTGTACTTTTACTGTTTTGACTGTTACTGTTACAATGAAATACCGCAGAGGAAAAAAAAAAGGTCTATAGAATTCAAGCTTGTAAAACTCGAGTTGCATTTTTTGTGATTCAGACTTGAGTCACGGATGCAAAAGACTCGGACTCGACCTTGTGGAGAGATTTTTTTTTTCTATCATACAAGAAATTACCTTTCAAGTCCCGCTTCCCCTAAAACTTCCTCCAACAACTACATCTCTCAGAATACAATGTCTTCAGTTACTAGGAAAATGTGCACAATAAAAGCCCTGTTGTCTTTGCAGACAGTCATAGTAAGAATACGAAATTGGAAGCGAGTTAGGTTGTAGTTTTATAAGAAATAATAACTAATGTCAGCATAATAAACAAGTACGTCATTATTTGACTTTTAACAAGCCTTTCTCTTTACTATTTTAAACCGTGTTCTAAGTTTAAGCACTGTAGAAATACATTTCTAAAACTGCATTTTTGAAAAATACATAATGACTTTGCTGAGCTCCCTTAATCTCTGGAATATAATTCTTTGTTTGCAATAACAGAACACTGGATCACCTTAATAATTTTGAGTTTACTGAAAACAAAAATGAATAAAAAAAAAATCAGTCATACTTTTAGAGCTTCTTAATTCATATCAGAAAGTCGCTGTGTGATTAAATATTCTGTAAATTATGCTGTTTTTGTTCTTTTACATATTTTTTAAAATTAATTTATCAAATTTTCCAGTCTTTTTCAATGTTGTTAATGCAATTTATAATTCTTCCACCATTAAGAAAATAGTATGCGAATATTTATAATATGCAATACCTTGGGTGCATTTATTTACTTGTGCAACTTTGCTGTGGACTTCTCATTTCGTCTTCTTCATCGTGAATTGTTTTTCTTTTTCTTTTTAGAGAAATGGATTGTTTCCAGTTTAAGTTTGCAAAAAATAATGCGTAATTAATGGTAAATGTACCTCTTTTTGACAATAGGAAAACACCCATCAGATCACAATTGATCTCATCTTTGCAAAAATCTGACAGCATACCACTTTCAATCTGACAGAGTACCACTTTCAATCTGACAGCGTACCACTTTCAATCTGACAGCGTACCACTTTCTAACACTACACCGGTACTGTATTGTTGTTCAGTCCACCGCCCCGCGCCCCCTACCGAACTAAACTATGCATGAAATGTTTACTTCCGAGTGGTGTTACCTTGTATTATTATTATTATTATTATTTATTATTATTATTATTATTATTATTATTATTTTCTTAGCAGACGCCCTTATCTAGGGTGACTTACAATTGTTTCAAAGTATCACAGTACAAAGAATAGCATTATAAAATGTCACATTACAAGTTATCACATTATAAAATATCACATTACAGAATATCATAATACAGATAAGATCAGTTATGAAAGTACAATAAGATAAAATTTAAGTAACAAACATATAAGTAAGAGCAAGTCTGACTAAGAGCAGTTATAACTTATAGTAACTATTTGCTTTTATGAGTCCAGTAAGAACACGTAGTAAGTATGATACATGGATAAGAATGAATTCCCAATACAAGCAATTACAAAAAATGTGATTGTGGATATATATAAGAATAAAATCAAATGCAAGATATAGTAAGTAGTTCTAGTTAGGAACAGTAGTTGAATGTGGCAAGGTATGGAGCTGTGGGTGGTCGTTCCACCACTGAAGGACAAGGGTGGAGAAGGAGCGGGCTTTGGAAGCGGGGCAGTGGAGGGGGAGAAGGGGTGTAGGGAGAAATAATAGTCAGGAGAGAGGAGGGTGCAGAAAGGTCAAGATAGCACTAGGTGAGTACAAGAGTTTTAATTTGAATGCGAGCAGCGATAGGGAGCCAGTGCAGAGAGCGGACCAGTGGTGTAGCATGGAAACGGGGGAGGGAAAAGACAAGGCAAGCAGCAGAGTTTTGGATGGAGCAAATGGTTAGCAGAGGCAGGAAAGCCAGCCAGGAGGGAGTTGCAGTAGTCAAGACGGGACAGTACCAGGGACTGAACTAGGAGGAAGGGGAGAATTCTGCATATGTTGCTAAGGAAGAAGCGACAGGAGTGTGCTGAGAGTAGGAGAGGGTGAGGTCAAGGGCGACACCAAGGTTCCTGGTGGTTGAGGAGGGGTTGAGCTTGAAATGATGCAAGTGCATCCCGGAGGAGATGACCAATAGAGGTAGAAATACAGGAGGAAATGTCAGAGTCGTTTTGATTGTGAAGCATCTCATGTTTTTTTTTCTGTTTGATAGGTTTCTTTTTTAAAAGCAATAAGTAGGAGCAGCATATCACAGTCTATCATTCTACCAAGTAAAGAAATTGAATAGTTGTATGTCTTTGTCTTATGTAGGTACAGTCGCCACCACTTACACCGTACAGGGTTATTTCGAGCAGCTGTTCATAAATAGCGTTTGCTGTTTGCCATTCCCAATGATTTCAATAACAAAGGCATCATTTATATCATGTTAAGCACACCATATACAAGGGCAAACTCAGCTGTCTGGATCTTGTTATGTGCCATTCACATAGATTTAAACAACAAACGCACTGAGCATCAAAAGCAATGAGCATTGGCAATGCAATGCAGTGTAAATAAAATGTCTGTTAGATGCTGTGCGCTTGCTAAAGCATGCTTGGAACTCTGTCAGACAACAAACAATACAATGTTGCTTCAAAAAGCTGGGGACAATGTGAGAGTGGACCTGATTATGGACAGGGGAAGGGGGTGGAAGTACTTAGTAAATAATTTGTGTTTGTAAACTGTGTTATTCTTGTTCAGATCTGTTAGCATTCTATGTGTTTTGGTGCTTGTGTGACTTAGAGCTGAAAGAACGCCTGTGTGTGAGTGTGTCACTGAGTGGGGTGGGAGCAGGTCTGACATGACCAATCAGAGATAGGGAGTTTTGGACCAATGAGTGAGGAAGAGCAGCACGATCTGGCGGAGAATTGAGAGAGCTGAGAGGTTGAGTTTGTGAGTGAGAGGAGAGGAATGGCAGTCATTGTTCACTGAAAGCTAAAAAAATAATAAATACAGCTGTTTCCTACTGCTTTGAACCTCAACTGTTGTCTGTCTCCTGGAAACCTGCAGCTCTACAGCACTACAATATGTAATGAAATCCTGTGCACCTGCGGGGCATATCAACTTTAACCTCAGTCTCGATCTCCTGCCTGTCGATCAGCAGCAAATTCGTATATTCACACGGCAGACTGCTACTCTGTCACAAGCATTAATACCTTATGTCTTTCTAAACAAGAGATTTAGGATGCTCCCTAATAAAAACTGCATCTCAAATCAATAACAATATTAGTACACTAATTATTACAGCTGTGTATAAAGGTATTTAAAACAGGATTCATTTATCCACCTTTTTACCTGTCCGCCTTTACTCTAGTCACAACGGATTACTATACTTTATTACATTCATAGGTTTTAATACATCTTTATTAGTGTAATAAGTATTTTAATAAAGATTTTAACCGTATATACGCTTGTTTGTTTTGATCACTGCACTGGTGATTGGGGGACATTTTGGGTCTGTGGGAGTTTATACCATCCATCCTTTACTATGGGTGAATCACGTTAACACAGACTCGCCCGTTCTAAGAGATGGCGACTGTATTCGCTTCAACTGAGGCCACTAAGATTTCAGTTTACAAAAGCTCCTTACATAGAAAATTCAATGTTGTCAGCATTGTTCGCGGCAAGAGTGACGGTTACCATGGAAAACACACCTCTGTCATCCTAAATCATGTGAACGGGACCAGAGTGATTTTGCTTAAACATCAGTAGTAACCGGACAACCAAGAAGCAGCCGGGAGGACTTAAAATACAAATGATAAAATTATGCAGCCTAAACAATCGTTTTGATAAGTCGAAATATAAAATGGCCTTGAAAAAAATGTTTTTGCCGGTACGCAATACCGGCCCATACTGGCTCTATAAACTTTACATTCAAACACTATTCCAATTCCAATTACAAAAGAAAAGAAGATAGTGACAGACAAGTTGAAAAAGGCATGCAAATAGAATAATCTAGCTAGAAAAAAATAAATCTAAATCTTTTTTATATTTTTATTTTTTATTATTTGTGCATTTTTCCTGAGGGATATCAGACAACGTCCGTTAGGTAAACTATTCCCCCACTACTACCACTAGTTTAATGAAAATTGAATCCTTGAAACAGAATCAAATCAAAGTCAAGGACTCGTGACTTGGACTTGGACTCGAATGATAGTGACTGAGACTTGAACTCTGACTCAAGGTTTATGGACTTGACTACAAGTCTGATAGAATTAAAGGTAATGGTATTTATATCTGCTTATTTGGATCATTAAAACATACCCTGTAAGCTGTTGTTGTTAATAAGGTTTAGGGCCACCACAGGCAACAAAGATGACATCTTTCAGAAGCTCTTAAAACAGCATTCTTCTGCTCAGGAAAATTATTTATCCAGATGTGGTGTATATGAAACACAGCCCCAGTTTTGGGGGTTTTTTTAACCTTAAATTTCTAAACATTTTATTGGTCTTCAGATCAGAGATAGTGTAATTATAGTTACAGTACACTAAACAAAAATCAAACCCATGAAACATTCAATTTTAAGATTATAAATTATAAGTCCCTAGCGCACTCACCTTCATTTTGTTAATATTTAAAGACAATGCTTGGCATTATTAATGGAGTTTATTAAGAAGGTGCTTTATTGCATCCCACAGATGTCCCCATGCATGTCAGGAAATGGATTTATGGTAGTTACCCAAGTTTTGACAAAAGCTTACTTTTTGCTTATCCTCTCCCAGCAAACCCCCAGAAATTATAACACACAATCAGTGTTTAATTATTTTGTAGTTTTTCTCCTGGAGAATTTGAGAATTATATTTTGCTTTCCAATGAATCGCTGTGTTATTTTTCCAATGTTATCAGGACTTTGTTTTTCATAGTTTGGCTAATAATTTGGTCCAGATTTTGCCCTTTGAATAAAAATCTTTGTACTCTAATGATCAGTGAACCCCCACCCCCCTTTTTTAATTTTTAATTTTAAGCAGAATATTTTCTGCTGTGTTGACCTTTGAACCACAAGATTATATGTTCAGGGACCTGTAAAATCATAGCAGGAGCCAAACATACAGAGAGCTTCAGTTCCTAAAGTGACTCTGTAGCCCTTTCAGCACCAAATATTACAACTGGAACATGCTTGGTCTAAGGAAGTGCCACAGACCTGGCACAGCCAGCCTCTGAAATTAGTACTTTATCTGAGAGAGGAAAGACAAACATTGAACCTGTGATGCTGTGTAACTCCATCAGGTCCCCTCCATCAGAGCAGCTCTGTTGATAACAGGACATAATCATAGTCATGCCTTGGAGTGTCATAACAGAGCCCACTAGTTCAATGCACTTAAGCCCCATACCTCAGTGAATTAACCCTTGACACTTTGAAAGCTATTCTGAGGTACAGTACACCCTCATTTGCCCAGACAGCTCCAATAACAGTCACTCACTCACACAGCAGTTTCCAATTAGACAGCTTAAGTTTTGAGTATATTATTTGATTATTGTTAAATTATGTGCATAATTTTCTTTTACATTTTGTTTCTTTTGCTAAAAATTATTCAATTATAAAAAAACACATTTTAAAAAGGGGTAAGAGCAATATATAATAGACACAAAATGTAACAGTAATTTAGTAATGGACTCCAAGCTAGCTAACCCAAACCAGTTCAAATGAGAGTATAGACCATACAGAATATTTACCATACTACAAATGCTGTCTACTCTTTGTTTTATGTTTTACCAACCCATATAAAAATACAGCGATTGAGGTCAATGTTTTACACATCAGAATAGAACTACTGTATACTATTTAAATTTGGTTTCGACAGCTGCTATGAGGATTAATTTTATTATGATGGCATGGTTCGGATTATCATATTGGCATCTGCTATGTCCTGTATATTTGAAAGCCAGGCTTTTCTTGAGAAGAATGCAACATGACCCTTTTCCAGCTTTCATGTATAAGACAGCCAGATGAAACAGTGAATGGAATTGGTTTCTGGGTGCTTTTTAGTTGTTAGTATAGAATAATACTACTAGAGTACTGTATAGTATTAAACAGTACCCTCTAGTGTTCATTTGATTCAATTACAGAGGATACAGTACTGTACTGTTAAAAGCATTCTTTTTTAAGCATTACTAGGCCCTATTCACAAAGCTTGAACTTGTTTTGTTTTGGGGTTTTTTTTTTCAATTAAATAATATAAAGTTTGATATTCAACATATTTATTTTTTAAAACAGGCTTTGGAACAAATAGATGAACACATTCCACAGTGCTTTTGCGATGGATTACCATTTAGTATTGGTTCAACTTACTGTAATGTTATTGGCATGCCAAAACATTACCACTGTGTTAACATTATACTTCAACACCTTAGCAAATACTCAGCATGCCTTTTAAATATTGCATTATAAAAGCACAAGAGAAGTGAAGTCATACTAATGCTAGCATGCACCATTTCACTAGCCTTCCTTTAATAATTGTCAACAAAAGGACATAATTCTTTTAACACTGGATGACAGGCCTTGTACTGTAAACAAAAATGTAAAAAAAAGAAAGGGAAATCTGCTCTCTAATATAGAAATCATGACAGTGCTGTTTAATTTCCTGCAGCAATCCTTAGCCCACTGTTCAATTACTGGGCCTGGCCTGTGATAAGGAGTAGCCCAAGAGCAGTTCCAGCTTTCCTATATTCATGTCAGCCACCTAGCAAACTGTACAATGGAGCAGTAACCACAGCCAGGCTCCGGAATTCCCACCCAGCCATTGTGATTGTTATCTTCTTAGTGGAGCTGCTGAAATCTCCCAGGGAAACCCATCCTTTTACACAAGATTACTTATCCAATAAACAGCCTTATTGCAAAAATGTTTTAGAAACCTACCGTACAAAGATGAATCTGGCTTCTGCCCAGTTTAGCTGGGTGCCTTTGTGAACTGTCCACCAACCATCCATAATATCTACAATACATTTATGTTAGCTTTTTTTACACAAAGACTTGTGAAAAATCATATTTAAGTATCAGGGGTAAAGTGGAAAGACCAGTGGACCACAGTGATATTTAGGTTTCAATATACAATGACCTTTGTTGTAATTGTTCTTACGCCTATATAGGGGCAACCTACTGACCCTCTCCTACTAGTTGTGTCCTGGATCCCACCCACCAAATTAACCCATGCACAACCAAGGGGGACTCATTCATATCCCCATATTAAACTCATGTCCATAAACTGCCCAAATGCAGAACTGGGTTAAAATATATCTCATTCATTTTAAGATATCTAAAATACATTTTAGGAGATATCTCAAAATTATTTCTAGATGTATTTAAATTAGGTGTTTAAAATGCACTTTCAGATATCTTTAAATCCTTTTCCGATACCCTGTTCATTTAGAGATATATCTAAATCAAGGATGAGTAACTGGTGACCCAATTTAATATGGCCCATCAACAGTTAACAGATTATTTATTCTGCTGCAAATATAAAAGTACTTGTTTCAATGTGAAAGACCAAAATCGCTAGGGGGAGAATGGCAAATTATCATTTAGAGATCTTTCAAATTGATTTACAGGTATCTTGAAATAATGGTTTTGCAAGCACGGTATGCCAAACTAATTTAGAGAGATCTCGAAATAACTTCCCATTCATTTAGAGATATCTCAAAATAACTCCCTATTCATCTAGAGATATCTCTGAATCATTAGAGATATCACAAAATAAACAGGAAGTAATTTCAAGATATCTCTAAAATGACCTCCTGTGAAAATGCTCTTTTAGAGGTATCTCTAGATGATTTAGGAGATATCTCTAAATGAACAGAGAGTTATCTAGAGGTATCTCAATCATTTTTTTATGATAAGCTTCACACTGACTGGCAAAACGCTGCAATGACGATAAGCATACAAGAGAAAAAAAACTTTAAGAAATAACTTTGTTAATTTAGAGATATCTCTAAATGGACAGGAAGTCCATTAAAAAAATAGCTGTTTTCCCCCCCACAGGAAGTCATTTAGGGATATTTTGAAATGAACAGGAATTCATTTAGATATATCTTACAGTGATTTCCAGATATCTCTCAGTGAACAGGAAGTCATTTAGATATTTCTAAAATTTTGACGTACCATGCTACCAGGTAATACAAAAATAAATGATCTGGAGAAACTCCATTCCCATAACAAAGTCCTCTCTGCACACACACACACACACATATATATATATATATATATATATATATATATATATATAATATATATATAATATATATATATATATATATATATAAAATCATTTCAAACCATGTTAAAATGGCAAATTGTAAAAAAATGTAAAATCGCATTCCAGGCTAACCACTAATCACGGCATGCAAAAAAAAACACTTGTTTGCCATTTTTTTTTCTCACAGACAAAAAGTATAAAACAGCTAGGAAAAGGCCTCCAATACAGGCCACAGGCATTTTCTTCCTCGTGGTTTCAACAATGGAATAGCAGTGAGAAAGTGTTCTCTTTTACTGCAGTGAATAGTCGCTATACCACTTCAAGGGGCTTAAGTTTCAATTTGGAACAGAGTCTTGTGGTGACTTCAATTAACAAATCAATGGGGTCTAAAGGAGACCTAAAAAGTCTTCAATAATGGAACGCGTTTTCTGTTTATCCACTCCCTGCAGGATTACATCAAACCTATTTTAATTACATCCTGGAAAATGTATTTATACATTCATTTATTTTAATTAAAATGTAAATTAAAAACCGCGGCATACTGTCTGTGACAGGTTGGCGGCGAGACAGACTCAGAAGCCAGGAAACTGCAGTACAAGCGCTAAAGTGCACTTTAATAAACAAAAATAACACAAAAGTACTGACAAAAAGGCACAATGGTAACATAAAGGTTTAAACAAACATACACAAACTGTTCATACTGGCCAGAGCCTTCACTAAACTTTTAAAGACAATACAGAATGACAGCAACAGTAGCAGCAGCAACAACGACGACAACAAGTTCACTCGCCAAACTCCTCTCAAATGGAGCCCTGGGCTCTCCTTTTATGGGATGTGGCTAATTAATCAATAATTAGCAATTACCTAATTAAGGTTCCAGCCACACTCGCATGTTTTTGGTAGGGAGTATTTAACCCCATCCCTGCCGACCACCACAAAACAGCAAAATATATACATGGGCAGCGCTCTTGCTCTACCACAGCCCCTAACATAATAATACATAGTTTCCCTTTTATTCATTACATTTAAGAGTATATTTAGAAAAGATGCAGCACAGGATACAATTTTAAAAAGTGCTACAAAAAGACTGAGGGGTAGGTGTGCTAAAGCCTCTTTCACACTGGCACTTCTACCCGGGTCAGGACCCGGGTTCTGCCTAACCAGATCACAATCCCATGTAGTGTGAAACCATGTACCTGGGTTGTACTTGGTTATACCCAGGATAACCCGGGTTCCAGCGACCCACCTCAGCATGTGGGATGACACGCTTTGACCTGGGTTGAGCGAGACAAAGCGCATGAAGGCTGACGAAGTAGGAAACAGCCACGTTTGCGTGAAGGTTTCACTTCTGCAATGAATGTTTTTGTTTATTCTGTTTATCCATATTTCTGTTTGAGACACACCATGAGCTGGATGGGTAGGACAAAGTCAGTGCTGCATTGTTTTGATTTAGTTTGCCAAAATCTGGTTTTCAGCATTATAGGTAAAATATCAGAAATAGACGACAAAGCAAAAAAAGCAAAAGCTGATGATCGTGTCAAGATACTTCCCAAAGAAACTGTACATGCAGATTGAGGTAATTGTTTTGCACATCTTGTAATGTGTCTGGAGAAAATACGATCAATTGCTATTTAGCTTCAGAATCACACATTAAAAGAATGGCTATTACAGAGGCAGCTGAACAAAATGTTAAATAAACAGCTTTCAGAAAATGAACTGGAAAGTCAGCTCGGACAAAAAGTATGTTGCATGCTTGCCTTTAACAAATGACAGCACTCTGTTTTAGTAAGGAAGCAAGTACCACTATTTTTAAGCTTCTATAGTGCTCTGAAATAATGTCTACTTAGATATATTTAATGTTTAAACAGGGCCCACACTTTCACCCCCAAATAAAAAATGTGTTTCTATCAAAAACCTTTTTCATAATCAATCATCGCTATCAATGTTTGTCCAACATTAGGAGGTGTGAGGTTTTTTAAAAAAACACAATAAAAAAATCGCAAACACATTCATTTATAACTCATTGCGCAGAAATAACACAAATGTGTTTTGGGTTTGCTACACATTACATTAAGAACAAAATTACAAATCTGTACAGTATGCCTATACAGTACAGTAGTAAAATCAAATAAACACCTAACACACTTTCTTTTTACTTTAGCATGTAGGCTACCGGTATGGTAACACAAAATAAATCCTGCTGCTGAATTGTACACATTGGTGTACAATGCAAATAAAAAAATTATTTTAAATTGAAACGAAATGATTTCAGTGTTTATTAAAAGTTAGAGTGCTCAGAAAGAGGAGGAAATCACAACCTACTGTACAGAATACTGAAGCATTGCCCTGGCCTAGCGACCAAGGAGATGAGGGGTGGGGTACCAGAGGTTCTGTTGCCTCATGGAAGCAGAGATCAAAGAAAAGCCAAAGTTAGGCAGATAGTTAAAGACAATGTCATTTCCTGCGATCTCCACAGCAAGGTTAAGCAAAGGAGCCACTTGTGGTGTTGCCAGGATCGTGGTATGCTGTTAAACAGTCGTTGAGGAGACATCATCACTTCATCATCTGCTCTGAGAAATAGCAGCTCATCTGACCTCTGCTCCCATTAGCGGATGTAAATGGATGTTCAGTCAAGAGACTGCAGGTCCCATGACAGATTGTCCTTCCTTTCACATATCCATCTGGAGTAAAACTTGCATAAACTTCCACTTAGCTGTTCTCTATTAAACCTACTTCAATGGCTTAAAGTTTTGTCAGGAAAAAAATAAAGCTTTGCTTCTCAAAGTCAATTAACTACATGTGATTAATCTTACTCCTCACATATCTATGGTATTTCTACCATTGCTAATTGCTGGCTTGCTGCCAGACATCAAGTCTTTACTTAACACACAACATCTCCCTTATGGTAGCTTGGCTATTATTTTCAACCCTAAAATTGAATTTGACAAATGTATGCAGTATAGCACTTATTTGGTTTTATATTTAATTGAAACTTGCTGCATGTTTTAATAAAAAAAAAAGGGGTGAAAACAATTCCCTGAAAGAGAAGATGACCAACAATCAATAATTTTGGGATATTCCTGCCACAGGTCAGATGTTTACTGAGCATTTTATGTCAGAGGTGATGAAAGGTCCCCCCAGGGAGTGACGTCCTCGGTTCCACCTACCGAGGGAATAAGTAGTCACTCCGCAGAGATCACGTTGTCTTTTGCATCGAACCTGTGAATGAGTGTGAAGCAACCTTGCAAGGTTTGTTGGTCGTCTTCTCTTTCAGGGAACCGGGGTTACATCTGTAACCTATCCTTCCCTTTCAATTCGAAGACGACCAACAAACAATACTTTTGGGAAAGTACTTCAAAGCCGTCGTGTGGGAGCGTGAGCGGACAGCAGATGAGAGATGTCTTGCTACCACCAAACTAATCTTTGTGGTGTGAGGGTGCAAACTCAAGGACCCTTGTGGAAGGGATTGTGACAGAGAGCGAATGAATCCAAGTCAACAATCTCCCTCCTGACTTGTGAGTGCACGGTATAACAGGAACAGTGTGCCCCGGACTGGATAGTTTGACAGTTCATTCCAGGGTCAGTCGGAAGTCAGCCATCCAAAAAGGGAGTGAAGCCATAATACTAGAAGGTAGCGCCTTACTGCGGTAGGCAATGTGTCAGTCATGGACTGGAGGAGATTGCACCCACTACCAAAGGGGGTGTGACCGAAGGTATATCAGAGTGTGTGGCCAAGTGATCTGTTTCTGTGTAATGGTTTCGGAATGACCGCCAGGAGTGAAACAAAACCGTGTCCCTATTCAGCCAGCATCAAACCCAGACTGCACTGCACCACTGTTAACACCATTTTGCGTATTCACAACACCACTTGCAACCGGAGCACGCACTGTTGGGGCCTGAGTGAGAGCCTCCAATACCACGTCTCGAGTCCATTTGGGGAGGACGTAACCTCAGAGTGCCCTTTAGAAAACAGGTCGCTAATTTATGAGCACCATTGGACACTGAGTCAATGGGGACAAGGCATGCAGATATGGCTGCTAGGTACACTTTCAGCATAGAGGGTGTTCTACCCTCCTTTAGCAAGTCTTGCAGAAACTAAGATGATTGCTGTAGGGCAATAAATGGAGTCATGACCTCTGGCCATACACCAATTTTGGAAATACCTCCACTTATAGGTGTACAACAACCTTGTGGAGGGGGCCCTGGCATTCTGCAGTGTACTGACAACTGCGTCTGAGAGCCCTAATATTGACTGACGGTCACGTTCAGGGGCCAGACCCATAGTTGGAGTCTGCCTGGGTCTGGGTGCCAGAGTGCCTCTCGATCCGGATCTTCCAGGGCTGGCCATACAGCAGCTGTCAAAGGTTTGCGAACCAGATTCTTCTGGGCCATATGGGGGCCACCAGGAGAACTGTTTCCTCTTCTCTCCGAGCTTTCTGTAGGACGGCCGGGAGCAACGGTATTGGTGGGAATGTGTACAAGAGCGTCTTGGGCCACTTGTGGGCTAGGGTGTTGATGTCTAGCCATTTGCGATCCTATGTCGAACCAGGTCCGACATTACAATTTTCCCTTTCCAGTCCGATGTCAGACTGTCTGACATCATAAAAAGACGTAAAGCACAGTTTTCTAGTAGTTTTTTCTCCAGAAAAAGCTGAGAAACCTTTGAATGGCTGAGTGAGACCGACAGGAGCCGAATGAAGCTGAAAAAAAGAGTGCATCTGATAGCCCTGTGCACTACAGAGATAACACAGACATAAACAAAGGAGGCCGCTGCTTCTGCATCTAGCGCTCAAAGAATATCACAGACATTTGTAGAGCTTTTTGAGATGTTATAGTAATAAAATAATGACTTGGATCACATTATTTAGGAGTTTGGTGATAAAACGAGTGATCAGGAGAGGATTTATCAGTATGCACGTCTATAAAGTTATGTGAAAAATGCAATGAACAAGGGGTGGGGCTTGGCTGGAGATACAGTGCTGAGTGTCCTTTTGCGAATCAGTGCCTTTTAATCCTGTTTTACTCTGAAAAATAATTATTTTAAACAGCACGTGTAAAATAAACGACGCGTGTGAAAATAAATTAGACCTGATGCGCCTGACAAGCGCTGAATAAATGGACTGCAAAGGGCTAGTGGAGTGCCGCAGCATTGGAGAGAGAACCATAGGGGGCAGTGAGTCATCACTGCCGTGGCAAATAGATAGACTCGGGCACTCCTGAACCATTCCCAAATCTGCTCTACCACCTGAGGGTGGAGCCTCCATTTTGATGGATGAAGACCCTCCCTTGAGAGGAAGTCCACTGTCCAATTCACCACTCCCGGGAGATAAACAGCCCTGGGTATAGCAGGTTCCTTTTTGCACAGGTCAATAGCCGAAAGGCAATGCGGTGCAACCCTGTGGACTGAAGTCCTCCCTGGTGGTTGACACACGCTACTACAGACATGGACAAGGACATGTCTCCTCTGGAACACTGTGAGGAAATGCTGGAGAGCAAGGTGAACTGCTTGCAGTTCCAGCGCATTTATGTGCAGGGATGTCCAGCGACCCGACCAGGACCCGTAGATTCCTCCGCCTGCCCAGACTGCACCCCAACCTGAGTTGGATGCGCCTGTTGTCGCCACTTGCCGGCTGTGTATCACTCTCTCACAAAGACGGCTGTAGTGGGTGACGTCAGACCAGAACCAGGAACCAACTCAGAATAAACAGAGAGATGTGGAGTTTGGTGAAGCTGAGGTTGCGCTCAGCATTTAATGAATGAACAGACAACAAAACACAGGACACGGCACTTTAGCCAAAAGAAAGAGACAAACAAAACAGACTTGTGGCAGGAAATGGTGTTGCGGTGACTCAGACCAGAAGGAGGAACAGATGGGTACGGTGCAGTGGCGCGTGCGCCGTTTTATTTACAGAAAACCAAATAAATAAAATGTTTAAACAAAAATAAACACTGCTCACAGAGCACAAAAATAAAAGGTTTAAAAAAAACAAATCACGAACACAAAAATAAACTACACATACAGGTCAGGCTGGGCAATTTGCTATCACTGATCCTGTATTTTAAATATCAATATCAATACCTCGCTCTCGCTCTCACCTACACACAGCCACCACGAGTGCAGAGAGCTGCAGGTATTTATGCAGGTGACAAACATACAACACCGAAATACACACAGGGGCAGGGCAACATTGCCACACACTCCCATCCTTATGCCTTCACACAGGTGACAGGCTCGCCTCCACCAGCGCAGAGCTTCTCAGCATACGCGATGGTGTCTGTCACAACTGGAGGGTAACCGGAAGGCATTGAGCCATGCTTGAATCAGGCACATGCAGAGTAACCCTAGCTAGGTGGCTGATGAAGCTGTGGCCATCAGACCCAATAGTTTCTGGCACACCACCAATTGTACTGTGGATCCCTGTTGAAACAGGGTTAGACAGTTGTGAATGGTGGCCACTCTGTCATCTGGGAAGTAGGCTTGCATTGTAAGGGAATCAGGCCGGACACCCAAGTAAACTGTACTTTGCACCAGTATTAGTTGGCTTTTGGCCTCGTTGAGGGCGAGACCTAGTTGCCTCGATTGCCGTGTGGGCCACTGCTCCTTCCAGCACAGGTATTTTTTTTAAGCCAATGCACACAAATGGCCGGGCCAATGTCAGCCCAGCAGTGTTGACTCAACAGCAGTTGCAGCAGAGCCAGGTCCCGGTGGAATAATACACCTCTCTTTTCTCCCTTTTATTATAATTTTTTTTAGCTGCAAAAACAAAGGAAAAAACACACAGACAGCAGATGCTGTAGGGTTATAAAAAACACTGTTGAAAGAAAGATTATTTTTATTATTATTTTATTTTTATTTTTAAACGGGGCGCAGTTGTGCAGTGTTTCAAGCTCAGTCCTCAGAAGCCGAGTTTCCAGTTCCGGGGAAGTGGCAAGCTGACTTCCAGCAATACACTGCAGGGGAACTAACAGAAAAATTCGAAGTGAGAGCTCTTTTACAAAAACTCAATCGTGCAACTGGAGAGGTTAGTTTATACCTACCTTAAATACCTGATTGTGAAAAGCAAAAGAGAACATGATCTCCCGGCATGGAATTTATCTGGACTTAAGACTTGAAACCCCCAAAAAATCCGGCCTAGGCCCTGCCTACTTAACCATCGGGGTCTCCCCAGATAGCCGCAGCGAGCTCGTCTGCCATCGAAATGCAAAAAAGCTCGGAGTAAATTTACGAGTCATTTATGAAGGTACAGTATAGTCCATATCGATTGTTTTTTTAACCAACAACCAGCAGAAGCTTTACTTTCGCTTGAGTGTGGACATCACGATACCTATTCAGTCTGAGGAACTTGTTTGACTGGACGTCGTGTGGCACGAAAAAAAAAAGCTCTTAGTGTGTGAAGATACTAGGGTGGTTGTCTCCAAAGGTGACCTGTCCAAGGTTCAATGAGGAACAGATTAGGAGATTGGGTTGGCCATTGTAGGGTGCTGATGTTTTTTAGCTGGAGAAGTCTGCTCTTGTAGGCAGTTTATAGCTGGCCTTTGTCCTGCAGAAAATGCTTTCTAAAAGTATAGCATGGTCTTCACTTGGTTATGACACATCACCTTTCTTTTTCATCACCAAAAGTACAATTCTAAGTTACTCATGAGATTACATGATTGTTTTCACCTATAGCATAGACACCTATTATGGTGTACCAGCATATTTTAACCAGAATTATCAGTGATCTAATTGCTAGCACATTTCAACAAGGTCTGGGTGCAGGGGCATGGATTTTTCAACCATTACAATCTGGGATTGTAAATCAAATTAGTTTAATCCCTTTTGGGATTAACCCCTATTGCCGTTAAAGAACATGGCATGATTCACAATCAATGTTATTAATTTGCTTACTGTTATAAAGGCTTGACACCGTGACCATATACAACTCTTCTTCAATCAAAAACATATTGTTTTAACTCACACAGCATGCATGATGCCTTACTGCACTGCTGTGAAAAATGTGAATCTGTTTGTATTGCCTCCATTTATCTGTATGTAATTTCATACAACCTTATCACTGATCATCATCGATCAAGCAGGGTTTTTTTTTTTTTTTGCTAAAAAGGGGATCCATCATTCTTTTCCAAGCACAGACATGGCCTGTCCTATTTACTTGCTTCTCCATAGATCTTACTCTGTCAAGGATGCACTACAAAAGCCTACTATTCACCTGCTTGCTTTCATTCTTCCCCTTAACTGATTATATATAGGTCACAAAGTGACTGTAACCAGGGAACCACTCAATACTAGCAAATACATAAACTCAGTGCACACTGTTTTAGCCTTAACCCATATCATCTCTGATCAGCAAAAAAATGGTTTTGAGGGAATGGATTCAAAATCATATATAACAGAATGCCACACCTACAGTAAACACAATCACATGTACTATATCTATAACTGTTTATAATGTGAGAAAGTGAATTCCTTAAAGTGAATTTCTGTTCAAACTGGTTTTGCCTATCAAAGCCAAGGGAGAAGCTGAAATTCCTGATTATTCTTACTCTTGCTACACATCATTGTTTACGGCTTTGATTTGTAAAGTCATCTGTCAATCAAATTTGGTAGGCATGGCACTCAAGGGTGCTGCTGGTTTTCTCATGATCCTCAGACAACCCGGTGGGTTTGGGTCCATTAATCAAAACGATGACAGCAAGTAAAGCATGTAAGTGCTGAAAGAAAGGAATGCGATGTGCTCTGGTAATAAATGATCACAGTCATGATTAAAAATCTGCCATTTGATTTAGTTTTGGAATATCACAACAAGAAACTAACTGCATGGGAGTGCACAGGCAGGCAGGGGGATCTTGGAAGCTATTCAACACTAATCCCCCCCCCCCCCCCAAGAGGGGTCAAAAAAAAAAAAAAAAAAAAAAGGAGGGGGGGGGGTATTTGTCATGTGAAATATGGAAGGTGGCATGCAATATCAACACATTGTTACCATGTTTTTGACTTATGAGCAAGTAAAAAACTGTTGAAACTGATACAGCATAGTATTGCATTTTCAATAGAATACAGTGAGAAAAACCAAAAATATTTATAGGAACGTCTGGTAAAACACCATGAATAATTTTTGAGTGCAAACTAGTTCGGCAATGAGTACTCAAATTCTCATTCACTCAATTAATGTTTTTCTATTGTATTATATTAGAGCTTATTTAACTGCTCGCAAAAATAGAGACTGCTTTTTAAAAATAAATACTTTCACTAAGCAATTTAAGTTTGTACTGAGAATTTGTTTATGATAACAACAATGACTATGCATTGTTTTGGTGTAAAATATCCTAGGTTGGGAACATATGAATCGGAGAGGAATAGAGTTTGTTAAGCGAGATCAAATTAGAGATATTATCTCAGATGTCAGTTATCTAGCAGTGGCAGATCTAAATACTGCTCTCTAATTCCATATTAATCCAGATGGGGTTTTACTATGGTAGTAGTGCTACTTATAACTCAGGGCTATGCTGTATCTCCTTACTGGCTATCAGACAATCACACAAGTATAAGTTGCTCTTTGAACTGTACTTAATAGGCAACATTTTGGACTCTGACTCAAGCCACAGCCGCAAAAGACTCAGATTTCGACCTTGTGCGACTCGGACTCGAACATTTGGGCTCTGTGACAAAGATATTAACAATAAGTTTTATTTTCTATTACACAAGTAATATTACAGTTACTTGGAAACTGCACAATAGGAACCTACCAAACAAAACATTATCCAGTCACTGGTTAGTCCTGTAGTCTTTGTAGCATAATCATAGTAAGAATACGAAAATTCTGCGCTTGCCTAAACAACTTCCACTAAAAGTAGGGAAACATTGATTCACATCTGGTACGTTCACGACAAAAAAGGTAGAAAAAAATTGAACTTAACTTCCAGTCTCCTTTTAACGTTGTCAGAAAATGTAACAAAAATCATATTTTTCCACCATTAAAAAAAATAGTATTCTTTTGAATATTTTATCCTATATAAATAGGATATCGAAAATGTCGCACTACTACGAGGGTGACAGTAAGCAAATTTAGTTGAGAATTCTGGGTGGACACAGAGAGAATTTAAAGATACGAGAAATTCGGACGATAGACGATAATCGACGACACAACGACGATGTATAATGTACATAATACATGGTTTACATTGTTACCCAAATGTAACCTTGGTGGTATTCGTGGATATGGGGAGATTTCCTAAGTTCGTGTCCTAAAGTATAATTTGTAGTCACTGACCAAATTGTTACATAAAGCAGGCAACGGATTTTTGTGTAGGTCGTTCCGTTGTTGGAAACCCTCTCCATGTGATACTTCTGTAGTCCAGACTAATAGAAGTCTGATCTATCACGTGTCTTTTGGCTGAGACCACTAAATGTCAATTTACAGTTAAAGTGTCATGTAAGCCGGATACATTCATATAGTTTGATTTATATCAAATAAATTTCTAGAAATCAAATATCTTTGGGGAAATGAACCCCTTGTTTCAAGAACACAAGTCACGATTAATTAACCTCTATTAATACTAATACGTACAATGACTATTGTCAAACGTTCGTGAGTTTTTAGGGACTTTACATGAAAGTTCATTAACGGCTTCAATTCAATTGCCGAAAATATGGTCACGGACCAATGTCTTAAGGTTTAGAATTTATACTGAACACTACCTGACTACTGATGACTAGTAAAAACATTAATCTTAAATAGTACTGACATGTCGAACAGACGTAGAGGAAGTCGATTGACTGTACAGATTTTCTTGACGTGTAGCCTCGTGATCAATTGGACAGTTGACACAGAAACTAGGGCTTCTTTTTTAAATAGAATGTTGGCAACCCTCTGGAGCACACAGCCAGCACCTGTATCCTTCTTCTTCTTAAACTGTACAGTGATGTAAAGGGCCAACTATCATGGCATTGCTTTATGAAAATGATACAGGCACAAATGAAGGTTCAAGGAATCGACAAGTTGGGAGACCACAAGTGTTCCAGTTTCTTTCACGGCTTGCACAAAAACTAAAAAATGTTATCTATATTTCATAAAATATAACGTGATAGTTGCATGTTTTTTCAGATAGTGAGTCTTACAATAATAAACAAGCACACTTTCTTGTCACCACTCATAAAATATAATTTGAACAAACATGAACGAAAACCGAATTGAGCAGTGTTTTTAAAAAGTGGACAGGCAACCATCTTCAGTTTTTACTGGATACCTCTGAGGCGATCTGGTTTCACTGAATAAAACACAGTAAAATGCTAATTTAAAGTGCAAGTGACCTAACAGTATGTGGGGGGCTTTGTTAAAGTTCAACCTCTCATGTTGCAAACAATGTCTGCCCCTGTCTTTGCAGGTTTGCAATAGTTTCAGGTTATTTGTCCGTCAGCAGTAGCAATACAACTGTACACTCACTGGGGAATGCGTTTATTTAAATTTTATACCAGAGAGTAAAAACTAAGATTTATTTTTACAGAAAACAAACTGTGTGACATTTACACTAAATCAATATATATTATATATATATATATATATATATATATATATAATATATATATATATATATATAATATATATTATATATATATATATTCACCTTTTGTTGCCTTATAGCATGGAATTAAAATGAATTCAAATAGTTGTTTGTTTTGTTTTCATTTATCTACATATTCCAACCCCACAACTTCCTAATGAAAAAAATATTCTAGAAAATTAATTAAAAATAAAAACTGAAATAGCTTGTTGGAAAAGAGTCCACCCACCTTGTAACAGCAATCCAAAATTAGTTCAGGTATAATCAATCACCCTCAAAATCACACACCAAGTTAAATGGGCTCCACCTGTATTAAATTGTAGTTATTCACATGATTTCAGGATAAATTCATCAGTTCCTGTAGGTTCCCTCTGCTGGGTAGTGCATTTCAAAGCAAAGACTCAACCATGAGCACCAAGGCGCTTTCAAAAGAACTCTGGGGCAAAGTTGTTGAAAGGCACAGATCAGGAGATGGGTATAAAAAAAAAAATCAAAGGCCTTGAATATCCCTTGGAGCACGGTCAAGCCGATTATTAAGAAGTGGCAGGTGTATGGCACCACCAAGACCCTGCCTAGATCAGGCCGTCCCTCCAAACTGGATGACCGAGCAAAAAGGAGACTGATCAGAGAGGCTACCAAGAGGCCAATGGCAACTTTGCAAGAGCGATAGGCTTTTGTGGCCAAGATTGGTCAAAGTGTGAATGTGACAACAATATCCCAAGCACTCCACAAATCTGACCTGTATGGTAGGGTGGCAAGAAGGAAGCCATTACTCAAGAAAACCCACCTTGAATCCCAAAAAATGCTCACTCAGGAGACTCTGTAGCCATGTGCCAAAAAGTTTTGTGGTCTGGCGAAACTAAAATTGAACTTTTTGGCCTAAATACAAAGCATTATGTTTGGTGCAAACCCAAAACAGTGCATCACCCAAAGAGCACCATCGCTACTGTGAAGCATGGTTGTGGCAGCATCATGTTATGGGGATGTTTCTCATTGGCAGAGACTGGGGCACTTGTCAGAATAGAAGGGAAAATGAATGGAGCAAAATACAGAAAAGTCCTTGAGGAAAACCTGCTGCCCTCTGCAAGAAAGCTGAAACTGGAACGGAAGCACACAGCCAAAGCTACACTGGAGTGGCTAAGGAACAAAAAGGTAAATGTCCTTGAGTGGCCCAGTCAGAGCCTCGACCTAAATCCAATTGAAAATTTGTGCCATGACTTGAAGATTGCTGTCCATCAACGCTCCCCAAAGAACTTGACAGAGCTTGAACAGTTTTGTAAAGAATGGTCAAATATTGCCAAATCTAGATGTGCAAAGTTGATAGAGACCTATCCCAACAGACTCACAGATGTAATTGCTACCAAAGGTGCTTCCACCAAGTATTAACTCAGGAGGGTGGAGAATTATCCAATTATGATCTTTCAGTTTTATATTTTTAATATATAATTTTTTTTCTCAATAAAAAACTTTTTTTCCCCTTAACAGTGTGGAGTATGGTGTGTAGATAAGTAGAAAAAAATCCTCATTTAAATGCATGAAACTGAGGCACTGACACAACAAAATGTGAAAAAAAAGTTCAAGGGGGTGTAGACTTTCTATAGGAACTGTGTGTGTGTGTGTGTGTGTGTGTGTATATAATATATATATATATATATATATATATATATATATATATATATATATATATATATATATATATATATATATATATATATATATATATATACACACACACACACACACACACATACATACATACATACATACACACACACGAAAAAATAATGTGTGTAAAAGCAAGGCGATGTACTGTAGGGTTAACATTCCCAGATTTATCTTTTTGCACAAAGGGTTTCTTGCCAATTGTGTGTGTTTTCTTCATACTGTATAAAAAAGTAAATAAAGGATTCAACCATATATTTTTTTAGAAGAGGATCCCCTAATGACCATATAAGAACATATAGCATAATACTGTACCCAATAACCAATACTGGTCTTAAACTGATGCTTGCCAAGTACAAGGCTGACAATCCCCAGATTCAGTGAAACCAGAGCTCTCAGGTCAGTGGTTTATGCAGATGCACACTCTTTACTAACCATTGTTTAGATTTCTGTCTGAATAAACCTCAGCTCAAAACAAGTCTGGTTACTTTGGGTGGCCACATCATGCATATTCTTTCCTTCTGCCGTTTCCAAATAGGCAATTTTGAGGAATGTTCTGGAGTGCTGCCTTTACTGTAGAATTAATTATTGAATAACCCATGATCGCTGCTCTCCAGATGACTAGGTGTTTTTAGCTCCTCACACACAGGCTCACAGCAAACTGTCAACAGCCTTGCTTGCTGCCTGGCAGAGCACACCCTGATTCAGAAGCATGGAGATAAACAAACACTCAAAGAACATCACATTAATGGGAACATTGTCCTTAATTTATATAAAGCCCACAAAATACCAGACAATTTTTTCCTGGCAGCTTTTCATTCTGTTTATAAAAGGTACATTTTTCAGCAACTTACCTCTGTTCATTATGACGTTTTCAAGCTAGGAACTAGTTGTTTTCAGTGAGAAGGTTGCCGGTACTAGATTCGTAGTATGCTGGGATAACATCACGGGTCTAGTGCAAGGCTGACCAATCAGAGCTCAGGAATTGCTCTTACCATTGTATTATATATTACAAGTTACTACGTCATGTGTAGGGTGTCTCTTATTGTACCAGAGATGTCACCTCGTGGCTACTTAAATTGTGCGAAATTACATTTCTTATACAATAAGAGATGTTATGCACAATATATTAACTTATCTCCGGACAAGAAATGGTTCAGTCCAGAATCAAATGCCGCAGTCTCCAGTAATGCATGTAAGCCTGCAGATGCTGGGTCATAGTGATACTGTTTATTAAAACAAGAGTTCCGCTGGAGAAACTTCCGGCAGTAACATTAAAGGATTAAACACATATTTTACCCTGTTCAGATTTTAGAAATTTCATTTCTTTCTTTTCTATTTCTACAATTTCACTAATATTTTCTTAAAGATAGCAGGCATGTTTGTTTTATTTTTCATTTGTTTGTTTTGTCTTGATTTTTGAACATTTGAATTAGGCGTGGTGTTCTATGCACAGGATGACATCTGTACACAGGATAAGATGTACTGGAATGTTGGCCAATATTTCACTCTAATTGGTTGATTTCTGATATGTGATTTATAATGATGTAAGGCCTCTTGTCAAAGGCACTGAAAAGATTAAGTGAGCACCAACACCTATGTGTTGTTTGTGAATATAGTTGCACTAAACTACAGGTTTTTAGAATATCAAAATTGCATCCTCTAGTCCAGTGCTTCCCAACCCTGGTCCTGGAGGACCATCTACCCTGCTGGTTTTTGTTCCAACGAGCTCTCAATTACTTAATTATTTAACCCTTAATTTAAGTAATAATTTGTTTAAATTGAACTTTTTAAATCGTGTAACTTATGAAAAGTTGGAGAATTCAAGTTCCTTATACAATTTTATGATTAACTTGGAACCCCAAATGTTTAAAATAATTAAAAGGCTCTGATTAGGCAAATTATTAGTTCAATTAAGTAATTGCAAGCTCAGTTGGAACAAAAACCGGCAGGGTAGGGGGTCCTCCAGGACTAGGATTGGGAACCACTGCTCTAGTCATTAGTAATTGAAGTAAAAAAAATCTGAAGTTCCACTTTCTGTAATTGTAAAAATAGTGATCAGGTTCTATATCTGGACAGATACAATACTTATGGGTTTGATACAGTACTTTAACGCAATAAATGCCGGTGCTAACCATACTTTTTAAGGCATCTAAGACTTTGGTGCCTTGAGACTTGTGTTTTATGGCTTCAATTAGGACAAAAGAAAACCCCTGTATAAGTAACTTATATTCAAAAGGTGACAGAAGACGAAGTAGTCAATCATGGAATTATATTGCATTCTGCTGTCTCGACAAGCTATCCCAGCCTATATGCTTGATTAGGACAGATCAGTCAACATGATACAATTACGTACTGTTAGCATTTAAAATAACATGGCACGCAAATACCTACCTGATACATTTCTGGATCTCTTGATATGCCAAGTGGCCCTAAAGGGTTTTGGCTGTCCCTGGTATTTACAAGAACGTGATTAAGAATTGCAAAACAAAACCAGTGACTGGGGCTAATTTCAGTGGGGTTTGCTTAGTAGCAAGAAGGTAAAAGACCTGTGTGCCTAAGGCAGGCAAAAAATCCACCAGATCCTGGAAAACCCCCAACAGAAAGTCTGTGACCTGATGGTATCATCAATAGAAAAGGCTGCTACGCTAGTTTGTTTTAATGAAATTAGACATTCCTAGGTTATAATAAAACTTTCTACCACACCTCACTGTTAAATAATTGTAATGCTACACCAGTAACAGAGTAGTACTACAGTTACTGATTTCCCACCCCACCCAAAAGTAGCAAGTCATAATATTACATTCTGACAACGGGATCAACGTGTCATTAAAGTTGTCGAAATATTGTAATTAATCAAGTCATTTTTGTTTTTCCATTTATCAGTATAAAAATTTCCAGAATTGTTCTGGGTTGTCTGCAGTCCAGTCTACAGTACAGAGAATGAGTGTGAGTCAGTGTAGGACAGCAATGCTCAGCAATAAGGAGCCTGGCTGTTGAAGTGGAGCACCACCACATCTGTGAAGAAATTAAAAGAAAGTATTCAAGCTGAGATAGATTTTATTTTATATAATACCGGCAGGGGCTACAATGCCCAAAGCCGCAGTTTTCTTGAGCGTCATTTAATTTTCCACTGTGGCTAACTGCAGTACATGTTTAATATATGAATCAGTCAAAAAATAAGTGAGGCAAGGTTGGATAGTAAATACGACGTAATATCGATATATATATCTATATATATATTTATATATATATATGATAAATAAACAAATAAATAAAATAACATAAAATGTTTATAACGCATAGTTATCAAAGTTTTTTTTTTGGCATAGAGCTTTCCATCTGGTTTGCTGACTGCTGCATAATACAGTTTATATCCCGCCCATCATATTTGTTTTTGTCGAGTTTAATTTGTTTGAATTTCACAAAAATCAGAAAACAGTGATAGTGACGTTTTAATCGCCATTTTAGTGTTTGGAGCACGTTTTGTAATTCATGTTCTGTAAAGTCACAGAATAGATGTTCAGCCATTTTATCTTATTGTGAGGAGGAGTGCAGGAGAGAAAGGCGTTCCTGTGAAAAGGGGCTGGGCTGACAGTGATGTGAAGCAATCACATGACAGATGGAGACTATTGCACAGTGGTGTAAGAATGTTAGGGCAATCTATTTTTGCTCCTATGATGAGGTTTTAACTACTCACACACTATAATTTGCAACCACTGATTCATATTATATATATATATACACACAAATGAATGTAAGTCCTTTGTTTTACTTTAGTCTCATCTGACAGATCTTTCAAAATCTCTGTGCAATTCTGAGCTGATATTCTTATAATCATAAGAGACAGTCCTACTGCAAATTTAAATACACACAGTGTAAAACATATTGACACACATTAAGCCTGGTAAAGCATATACAATGATACACATTGCAAATGCCATGCCAGTCACAGAAAGAATAAATCAGCACTGAATTAGTTTCCTGGTCACAGTGTCTCATTACTTCCCTAATTGGAGCAAATAGAAACAGCTTTTAAACTATTTTTGAGCCTGACAGCTAAAGAAATAACTGTGTTGTTCATCTGCACAGGTCATTTGCATTAAATACGTTGTTCTGTGTAGATGCTTGTAACATTTGTTTGTAAAAGGATTGCAAATGCAAGTAATTAAAAAGCAATCTTTAGAAGAGTGTCACCTCTCACAGTGACATTATTGCACCCACTAAATAAAGACATCATTGAATACTAAGCACCAAAAACATCCTGGGAGATCATGGTAGATCCTGGGTGAGAAACCGAGCTTTGCACTTTGAAAATACTCAGATGCAAAACCTAACCCCACACATACGGGTGTGTAGAACTGAAAACGCAGGACATCAGTGTAGCTCAGCATCCCCCAGTGCTTGTGCAACTCCAGCACCACAAATCATTAGCATGACCACATCAATTACGCTGGTCTACTTGCGTGCCCTCAGTTCAAAAGCTGCACATGCCAATGGAAAATATAAGCAACATAAAACCAAAAGGAGACCACTCCAACAAGCTATGGTTAACAACAAGTAACACAAAAGCAGCACATCATTCCAGCGGCTCCAACTGAAATCTGTTCTTATTAATGTCTCGGAGGTTCGTGCAGTAATAAAAGCATTTGCCAGTGTAAACCAAAATTCAACAACATTAGCTCTGCTCGGTTTAACAGGGTGAATGATAACAAAAAGCACAGTAAAAATGAGTGGAGTTGAAATTACGTAGTGAATAAAGATCAAGGAGTTTGGAACGGCCAACAACTCATTATTTTATGTCCAAGTTAGATTAAGAAAATCATCTTCGAATAAATATATTTAAAGTGCCATATTTAGTATTATAACTAATCCATTTACATAAACCAGAGACTTATGTTAACTGGTATGTGTATATGTTTAATTGTCATTACCCTGTTACACAATGGTTAGGGGGCTTAGAATGAAATCTCATTTTCCTAGAAGTGTGATGTTATTATATTATCATAGTAGTATTTATCCAAACCAGATACAATGGACAAAGAGCTGCACCAATGCATCACAACAATTGTCAAAGTAGACATTTCATACCAGCAAGTACACACTCCCAAGCTTTTGCTGATAACAGCACTGAAATCTCAATAACCCAATTAGCCCAATTATTAAAACCATTGCTTATGTTCTAAGCTCATTACATCGAATCCTGTTTTATAAAGTATTTTAATTCCTAGTATTACTCATATATATTAGAAGTAGACTTCACACAAAAAAATGAAATGGTTTAGAATCATAAATCTTTTACCAGATGACAGTAAAGCACTGATGGGAGATCAAACTCCTCTTCATGACACAAAACAAACATGTATAGCAAGTAGATCAATCTTAAACATTAATGTATTAAGAAGTACTTGCATTACTTCAGTACAGCACATGTTGTTTGTGCTATTATAAAATCTCAAGGGAGAAATGTAACAATTGCTCTTTGTAAATGCTTTCTGTTGTAAATCTAGGTTGCCACAATTAGATTGTGTAATGTTTCTGTAATATAACTCTAAAATCTTGGTCAGGGGGAAAAACACCCTTTCTTGGCAATGCAGGTTTACTTAGCAAGATTCCTCATGACGTGTGGCATCCAAAATATTATCATAGCTCCGAACTACCATAGAATTATACCCACTGGAACAGCACTTTGAAGTGTGTTGAAAACCTATGCCATAGTAAAACAAAACAAACCAAAAACATTATCAAAGAACAGGACGAGTAATGCTTTTAATTGTAAACTTAACAGTAGGCTTTATTTTAAGTATTCAGATCTGCCGTTGTTCAGCACACTTGAATAGGCCCACTCTCTCTTTGCTCAATCCCATGTCTACAGCAGTGCTAGAATTTTGAATTAAATCAGGCCCCAAATCTCACAGGGTTTCTCCAGAAGTGTGCAATTCCATGCCAACAAAGTGCTAATCTTAATGAGGCCAGGGTCTGTTTATATTCACATGATTCTGTTAGTGCTATAAAAGAATGACAGTTGGTTGAGCTTGTTGTTATTTTAATCAATGTAAATCTCTAATGTAAAGATTGATTTACTTCGTCAGTGTTTTGCTTTCCTTCTTTTTCACTTTTTTAAAGCTAGACACGTGTGGAAGGGCCCTGCAACGGAGTTTCCTGATTGGTGAATGGAAGTTTGAACAACAATTCATCTTTCTATCTGTACAGTTCTCCTGCAGTGCTTCTTACAATTAGTTTTACAGAAAGGAGGAAAACCAATTTCAGTAAGGCATGTTTTTTTTATTTTATTTTATTTATTTATTTATTTTACACAGGGCTTCTTTATAGATAAAAAAAAGGTATCCTGCTAGCATGTACTTTGTGTTCCCACGAACTGCAACTTTTGTGTCTATTTGTCAGGCTTTTTGGAAGTGCAATTAAATGATGTCATAGGCTCTTTTTGTGTCCATCCTTGCAGTGACTAAGAGATTTGTCAGAGAGGAGGGTCCTTTTCTGAATCTGTGTTAACAAAAACCTTAAAAGATAAAAAAAAAAAAAGACTAAAAACATCTTTTGTGTCAATATATGCAACCAATATGGATGTCTACCAAAAAAAGCTGGCTCGGAATCCACTGGTCTCGGCAAAGATCTAACGTTGCTTTTTGTGTCCTGCCTTGGCAACATGAAGACTCATGCTAAGCCCTTATAGAGTATCTGAAATCCGATCTGGCAAACATAAGACATTGAGCAGCTTATTGGAACATCCTGGCTGATGAAAGGTTTATCCTGCCATTTGACAGCTTTTTCAGTTACATTTGATGACTACCCAGTTGGAAGCTACAGGTACTACATGAAAGAACTTTCTCCTCTATCACCTTTGATCTGTAGGAGCAGCCTACGCCCTACTTAAATGAAACAGAGTATTTCAAATATGTTTTATATATACTTTTTCCATGTTTTCAACCGCTGGATCATATCTGTCTGTCAGTAGCACGGTCATCCAAGAAACTAGAGAATTACAACAGAGCTGTCAACACTATAACACTTAGGGAATTTAACCAGCTGTGTTTTTAATTATTGAAGTCTTGTTTCACTGACACCAATTGGTAATAACATTGGCACTAACTTTACTTTACCCTCTACTAAGGTATCTTGGGTAAGGCAGTCCTACTGTAGATAGTTATAATCTGGGTCTTTGGACCCAGTTTATATGTTACAGTAGGTGTGTGACGGGGTACACCCACCCCTGTGTGTATTATGTATTATTTTGTATTTGTGTTTAAAATGTATTGTTTAATTTACCTACCTCAGTGCTCTCTGTGGTCCTGCCCCCTCCTCCAGGAAGAGAAAGAGAAGCAGCACCAGTTCCCAGTGCGAGAGGGAGGAGCCACGCTGTCTCCGAGCATGAGAGGGAGGAGCCACGCTGTCTCCAGCGCGAGAGGGAGGAGCCACGCTGTCTCCAGCGCGAGAGGGAGGAGCCACGCTGTCTCCAGCGCGAGAGGGAGGAGCCACGCTGTCTCCAGCGCGAGAGGGAGGAGCCACGCTGTCTCCAGCGCGAGAGAGAGGAGCCACGCTGTCTCCAGCGCGAGAGGGAGGAGCCACGCTGTCTCCAGCGCGAGAGGGAGGAGCCACGCTGTCTGGCTGAGGGACAGCCACACCAGTTTCCAGAGATAGGAGACTTCCTGCAGCTTCTGCCTCCACCGCTAGAGGGAGAATACCTGCTGCTCCACCCTCCACCACTAGAGTGAAACTACCTGCTGCTCGTGCCTCCATCACCAGAGGAAGACCATAGGTTTTAAAATGTCCACACACAAAAGTTGACTAGTGAACGTATCAGTAAGCTAGGGAATGTAACAATATATCCCAAGCAATTGATGTAAAAGTTCCACTAAACTACTGTCCTCTCAGTCCAGCAAATACTGTTTTATATAACTAAACTGTTAAAATAACAATTATCAGTATGTTTTTTGTGGGAACTGTCAAGACTGGGTCATGACTGAAGGTAAAATGAAGAACAAAAATCACAGTTAATCAATCAGCAGTAATTAATAGATAACATTTAGGGTGCCATTGTCTATGTGGGAAGTCTTGATTATCAAAATGTTTTGCTGAAAATAAAAAGGCTTGTTTTGTATGTGAATAGGGTGCTTGTTAGGCCTAAGAAGTAGATATCCAGTTCTTATCCAGTTTTAAACAACTTTAGCATAACCGAGGCAGAAGTGTTAAAGGGACTAGGAGCTCTTAAAATAAACAAATCCCGCTAACCAAGATCATGCAACAGTCTCTTGGGACACAGGGGTTGTACCGACAGACTGGAAAATTGCAAACGTAATACCGATCCACAAAACAGGAAACAAAACTGAACCAGGTAAATACAGACCTGTAAGCCTGACTTCTATTATATGCAAACTTATGGAAACTATAATAAGATCCAAAATGGAAAATTACCTATATGGTAACAGTATCCTGGGAGACAGTCAACATGGTTTTAGGAAAGGGAGATCTGATCTAACTAACCTGCTTGATTTTTTTGAGGATGCAACATTGATAATGGATAATTGCAAAGCATATGACATGGTTTATTTAGATTTCCAGAAAGCTTTTGACAAAGTCCCACATAAAAGATTCATTCTCAAACTGAACGCAGTAGGGATTCAAGGAAACACGTGTACATGGATTAGGGAGTGGTTAACATGTAGAAAACAGAAAGTACTGATTAGAGGAGAAAACTCAGAATGGAGTGTAGTAACCAATGGCGTACCACAGGGATCAGTATTAGGTCCTCTGCTATTCCTAATCTACATTAATTATTTAGATTCTAGTATAGTAAGCAAACTTGTTAAATTTGCAGACCGACACAAAAGTAGGCGGAGTGGCAAACACTGTTGTAGCAGGTCATTCAAAATGATCTAGACAAGATTCAGAACTGGGCAGACACATGGCAAATGCCATTTAATAGAGAAAAGTGTAAAGTACTGCACGCAGGAAATAAAAATGTACATTATAAATATCATATGGGAGATACTGAAATTAAAGAAGGACTCTATGAAAAAGACCTAGGAGTTTTTGTTGACTCAGAAATGTCTTCATCTAGACAATGTGGGGAAGCTATAAAAAAGGCCAACAAGATGCTCGGATACATTGTGAAAAGTGTTGAATTTAAATCAAGGGAAGTAATGTTGCAACTGCACAATGCATTAGTAAGACCTCATCTTGAATACTGTGTTCAGTTCTGGTCATCTCGCTATAAAAAAAGATATTGCTGCTCTAGAAAGAGTGCAAAGAAGAGCGACCAGAATTACTCCGGGTTTAAAAGGCAGACAAGCTAAAAGAATTGAATCTATTCAGTCTTGAACAAAGAAGACTACACGGCGACCTAATTCAAGCATACAAAATACTAAAAGGTATTGACAATGTCGACCCAAGGGACTTTTTCAACCTGAAAAAAGAAACAAGGGCCAGGGGTCACAAATGGAGATTAGACAAAGGGGCATTCAGAACAGAAAATAGGAGGCACTTTTTTACACAGAGAATCGTGAGGGTCTGGAATCAACTCCCCAGTAATGTTGTTGAAGCTGACACCCTGGGATCCTTCAAAAAATTGCTTGATGAGATTCTGGGATCAATAAGCTACTAAAAACCAAACGAGCAAGATGGGCCGAATGGTCTCCTCTCGTTTGTAAACTTTCTTATGTTCTTACTGTAACAGTCTATTTTCCTCACTTACAACCAGCATGACTGCCTACTATTCACCAAAAAAACTGGCCAGGAATCAACTGATCTAACGTTGCTTCTTGTCCTAACTTGTCTGATAAAATCACAACAAAGCTAACATGAATACTCATACCAAGTCCACATAGCTTAAGTAAAACAATCTTTACTGTTGCAAGTTTAGGTTTTGGTTAATGAGAGTGACGGATATCTGAATGTGTGTACTGGTGTCTTTTCCTTACCATTATGACATATATCTGCACGTGACAGATAATTGAGTCAGACATATGAGTGTGGAATGTACCCATCCTGGCAGTTACTGTACTGCTGCAGAAAAATATTTTGGGGCTAAAATGATAATCAAACCTAGTCACTGTTATAAGGTAGTGTTATGAATAGCTATGTCTAAGCTCCTTTACAGCCATATCAGCCCTTACATTCTTTACAGAGGCTGTGTTTCATCTTTGTAACAGTATCAAATTCAGTAATGCATGCTTTTTAAAGCTATTTTAATGCTACTATGTGGGAGTTAAATAAAGCACTAATATTTGTTTCTGTACATACTGTACCACAACTATGCAAATACCAGTAAATACTTATTCTACATGTATCTTATCCTTTCTGGAATGTTTTTGATCATATTTTTTTTTTTTTTTTTTTTTTTTTTTTTTAAGTTTCAAAGTTTGAAATGCGTTTTTTGTTTATGAACTCTTGACACTTAAATACCAGCAACACAAATAAGAATTATGACGAAAAATATATATTTTCACAAACCTGTATCCAGATTTTTTTCCCCTTCATTTCTTGTATACGGGCTGTTTGGTCAACTGCACTTAAAATATGACATTGTAAATATTATTTACTTAAGCATGTTTTCTTTGCTACTATATTGGTTTGTTTGTTTTTTGTCTCTACAGTTTAAATAAAAATATGCTTCAAATTCCATTTGGATTTCAAGTGCATTACTAGATAATTTAATTCGGAAACAGAAATGTATTAATCAAAAACGAAAACTCTTTAGGTTGCCTAAGTTTGAACTAAATTAAATTATATTTTTCTTGGCCTTCAAACAATGTTAATCTATGTCTGTTAATACATTCTGGGACTTCTAGGAGGACAAAAGAAAAAAAAAAACTACAGTACAACTTTCAAATTAAAACTGAGATTTTAAAGTCTGGGCCTCCTAGTTGAATCCAGCTTGGTTAAATGGATAATTAAGTGTAATTATTGACTTTAACATCACTTCATACTCCTCACTGGCTGGTTGGGGGAACATGTGAAGATTATTTACCACAACAGTGACAAACTGAAACTCCAGAGATGTTCTACTATTTGCAAGGCTTAAAAAGAACAAACATCAATCCCACCCAGAAGTTTCTCCTCATTCATATTGTATATCATTGGGCCTTTGTAATAAGGCATCAATGTTAGCAACAAAGGGCAAACATTAAAATTAAGTAAACTGTGCAACTAGTAGTCATTTAAATTAGGAGGCATCACAATTATCCTACTGAATTAAACCTGTTTGCCCAGCAGTCTTCAACAGTGTCACAAATAGCTGAGTTGGGTGGAGGTGTAAAAACAATAAAGTCCAGACAATGGGGTGATTTTCCAAAGTTTTTTTTCTTTTCCTTTGTTCCTGCCTACTAGCAATAGTAACCAGGACAGGACAATAAACAAAAGAAAATTTCCAAACAAAGGAGAAACGCTAACTGAAATCTGGAGACACAAAACAATTAAACAACAAAGTAAAATTATCCAGGCTCTGGGTGGCTGTTCTCGCCTTTCTGGCCATTCTGGTTTCCGGCCTCCTGGTTGGTTGTCTCCCTTCTAGAGCAGTTTGTTCAGGTCTGCCGAAAAATCACAGTTAGCACTTGTTTTATAAGAAAAAAAAATTCCTCTGCACCTCTCCCATACTTCTTTGTAGCTTTAAAAAAACCAGCCTCGACTGCTACAGCACGGCCCCTTTTATATGCCTCGGAATACTCCCTAATCAGTGGAACACCAACTCAGCGATCAGTGTTTTAACTGCCTCCTAATTCTGGGACTTTCCAGCACATTCCGTGTTATTGCCCTCAACAAAGATGGCGAACGTCCTTTTGGAACTGCCAAGTCACACAATCTCTGTTGGGGCCTTCTAGGCTGGTTCACAGCCCCCTGGCGGCTGGGAGGGTGGATTACAGCACAGGATCGCTTTACCTTGTCACACAGAGAAATTCCAATAAGTAAATCCTGTATGGTATAGTAGTGGCTAAAGCAAACCTACAAACCAGCCATCACCCACTGTATACCCTTGTGCAAGCCCTTTGATCCATTCATGTCTGTCCCGATGACACCCCACCATCCAGTTATAAAACTAAGTAGGGGCACTCAAGAAATAAGATGCTGAAACTCAATTGTGTTACCTGGGGTAATGATTTCTTAATAGGGAAGATTTCCTCTGTAGGAGTATGTGACTGAAATAACACCCACTTTGGAGTTCACCTGGGGCCTGCGTTAAATGCAAGTGCTCATGGATCTTAAGTTCAAAGTTCAGCATCCACGTAGCAAATGTTTTTCCAGTGGCAGGAAATGAGCTTTCAGGTTCAAAGATATTTCCGACAGAAGCATGCAATGTATTTCATTAGGCTGAATAATAACACTGAACAATTAGTTTATATTGATGGTACGTGCTGATCTTGCTTTTCGTGTCCTTTCTCATACACCAGTAAGTGTGCACATCTGTGAACCAGATATGTCAGCAGGGGTGTTATCTTCAGTACAGCACAAAGCATGTGTGCAGCAACACTTATCATGGTGTACTTTTGTAGATTAATTCATTTACTTAACGTTGCTAGTGATAGCCCATTTCTGTTTCCATTCCCAGTTCTAAGTTTCTTATACTGTATAGTGTGAATCTGTATAGGTTCATGTGAACATTTATTCACCTGCAAACCTGTCATCACCAATTACTGTAGGATGGATGCAATGAAGACAAACTTAATCTAGTCACATTCAATACACCTTTCAAAAGAGGAATAGAAACCGATTGCATATTTTACTTCTATTAAAATTAGTGCTACTTATTTTTCAAGATCAGTTTTGCAGCATCGGAATACACGTTTAAAGGAATAATGTGTAATTGAATGGTTAAGAAGCCAAGACATGCACTGCAGTATTCATTGTTTTTATTATGCCGGTTAATTATAAGGTACAAAGAACGGCAGGCCTCAACTCAATGTATCATGAACCTTTAACGGTAAACAAAAATAAAACTGGACAGGTCAATAAGAAAGAAATTAATTAAAAACAAGAACAAACAATAAAATGCAGAAATGTGTATTGAATTAAATCAGTGGTGGTGTGGGGGAGGGGGTTGTTTTTAAACATTTTGATTAAAGTTTGGAGAAAATGGTTCTATGATAGGAACTTTGGGGCATTTACTGAAAATAAACCACTGTTATTACTCTGAACAAAACAAAACAAGCATGCAGGTATTATTCTGAAAAACAATTATTTAAAAATAAAATGAGTCTCTTGTGTTTTGTAATTGCATATATAAGGCTGTTGGCTAGACATAACAGAGCCCCACAATTCATGCCCAGTCTCGCAATCCTCTGCTACAAACTAGCCAAATAGTTTTAACACCGAAGTTAGTCATCTCTACAATTAGGATGAGTCTTTGCTTCACCCCCACCCCCCTAATAGGTTCCCTAACTTTGAAAACAACATAGAACATAGCAGTCTTGTCCTCACTGTACACAATTTTTTTTTTTGCTAACCTATATGTATAATCTTTCCTCTCAATATTGCTCACTTAATTATCACAATAAATGAGGCTCCTTACATCACATCACAATTGCTCTCTGGTCTCTTTTTACATGTTATTTAAAAAGATAAACTGTACCAAGTTCAGGAGAACATGACAAAACCTAATACCATTATCCTTTATTTTCTTCTGGCCAAACCCATTTAAGCTTCCACAGTATTTCAGGTTTAATGAAAATGCTTGGCTTCCCCTGGATTCGAGTCAAAGGAACAATAAAAAGTCTGGACAACAAAAACATAATTTTGTTATTTAAAGCTTAGCTTAGGTTTCTATATCTTTAAGCACTCCCTACCGGGATAATTAAAGTTAAAATTAAACATGACAGGAAATACAGATGCATTTAGGAAGGCTTTCAAACTTCTGAATCAAATAAAGAAGTATTCAGCAAATTAGGGGGTGAGAAACGAACACACGCATTTGTGCTTTTCATCATGCCTGTCAGACAAACAGAGAAACGTACTCTCATGGCTGTTTGCTATGCAGACATGCAGCGTGCCAAGCAAAAGATTGAGAGGGAATTCTTCAGGGCTGTTTGCAGCACTACCCTAAAAACAAGTACAGCAAATCTTTTTGAATTCCTCAATGTCGTCCTCAAGAGAGAGTGTTGAAAATAAATGACAAGAATGATGTATCGAAGCAGGAGCTCGCAAATTTATACAATTTATTTTATATTTAAACATTTTCAATTGATTCGCCAAACAGATAGGAGACTGGTGATTTTTACACACTATGAAAATAAATTCTGTATCCCTTGCTTACAGGAATATTTTACAGGGTTAACACAACTAGGTTAAGTAAATCTTTTGAAACAAAACCCAAAATGTCAGAATGTGTTACAACACTGACAGTGTGCTAACTATTTACCCTCAAGCTAGAAATTCACTGGAATGCATACAAATAGTCAGACGATTGAAGTTGCTGAATGTTGAACAGCAAACCAAATAGGTCGCCAACACCAATAATCAAACCCAACTGACTGAATAAAGTTGTGCATCTTTAAAGTAAATGTTTTGATGATTTGATTCTTATAAGCGATAGATTCTTAAAAGCGGACCGATATGATTACAATTAGAAAAAAGCGTGCCTCCGCGCATCAGCAGTTTAAATACAGTATACACATGTCAATGGTGCTCAATCACTGAGGACAATACATCAAAACAAGTCCTCGTGGGTATGTTTATGCTTACTCAAGGCTGCAGAATCCTATTTCACCACAATATAATTGAGAAGCGATCGTCTCATGAAGATGCATAGTTTAACTGCAGTGCAGTGTTACGTGTAATGGGCTTTGAATTAAAATTACATCACAGTACAGTATTTTACTGTCATGACTGCTACTGCATTTAAACATCTGTGGCTTGCTTTTTTTCAGTTGCGATGTAAATCTCACTGTTTTTCACTGACGGAAATGCAAAACTGCTATGTGACCCACACATAAAAAAACTGCACGACTTGCTGCGGACCAGGGATTAGATTGCACATGTTACATACGTGACTGATCACGCAAGACGTGATCAAATTAAAAAACAAAATTCACTGTACATGTCCTTGTACTTGATACAGTTCTGTTTTACATGGTCAGTTTGCCCCGAAAGGACTCTTATAAGAGGGTGGCTTGATTCTTACAAGTGGAGTATTTTAGCATGGTTAGTATAGGATTTTTTCCCCAGTGATTTTGATCACTATATGCGGTTGATTCTTATAAACAGAGTGCACTGTATATTAACCTAAATATGGAATACCTAAAATAAATAGAAAACATTAGATTTTGACTTATCCTCAATTCAATTTGAAAAGAACAAGTTCCAGTCATTTACTTGACATGATCCATCAGAACTGCCCTTTTGGAAGCGTGGGCTTTTGAATTAATGGCTTTATTGAAGTCTGAATCTTTCATTCTCAGCTGCTTGATGGCATACACTAAAAAAACATATATTAGTCGTATTAGATACAACAGTTTAAAATCACTTACACCAATTAAAATTACTTTCGCATTACAGGATTTTTCACCAACATTGATTACATTTTCCCCGATCGAAAGCTTGGTCCTTTCTGTTGACATTTGGCAAGTGTTCCTTGGAGACATGGTTTTGAGACAGTCAGTTCTGTCGATTCAATTTGTTCAAATCCCTGAAAACATGCATCATCTTGTTTTAGTAATACCTGAAACATAGTATGCATGTGATTAATAAATATACTATATGCTAATCAATTGACAAATAATAACTAATACTGTATTTTACAAGCACCAAAAAATAGAAAGCAAATTGTACAATGGAAATTATATTCAGGAGGACATTACTAGGCATTACAGACTGCTTGGGTGGTTTCTTTTGGGTCCAGTTACATCTAAGCAGTCCATAATGCCTGCCAACGCCCGATGTGGAGATACTCTATATAACACTATGTAACACAATTTTTGTTCCTGGGTAGTAAGTGTTATTTCCGAATTGCTTAAGCCTCAAAAGTGTAGAAAATGGCTATTATTCCCCACAAACTCTGCTTTTGTGACCAGGACAGTGACATTTCAAAATATCACTATTTCCAATGGGAAAATGGACAAATGTCTTTTCGTTCACATAAAGTCAGAAAAAAACAATATATGAATCCAAATTAACATGTATTTATACTAAAGTAATACAAAGATGACTACAAAAGATTTAGAAGTGAGTTGTTTTTGAAGATTTACAATTATACTGTATTTACACTATAATTGTAAATATCAAAACTACTCACTTCTAAAGTGATATATCAATTAAATGCGAACCCCAAATTCGTTTATAGTAATATTTATGAAACATGTGGCTTATTCGAGATTATGGTTTGATGACGGTAACATGTATCTTACACCAAATAAACCTCAATTTTTCCAGTTTTTACTGAAATTTATGCAGTTTAATGTCTCAATGTAATCTGAAATTAAAGTATAGAACAAATAAACAATTGGAGAGAAAGAAATCATGGAATCGTTTTGTTTAACAAAATTTTATCTAAATTTTTGACTCAAAGTAGCCACCTTTTGCAGATATAACAGCCGAACACACTCGTGACATTTTTTCTACAATGGAAATCAAACATTGTTTCGAATGTTCTTCCCAACACTGTTGCAGAAGTTCCCACAAATGGGTTGAACTTGTAGGTTGCTTTGCTTTCACCCTTCTGTCCAGTTCATCCCAAACCAGCTCGATGGGGTTTGTCTGGAGAGTGTGCTGGCCATTCCATGATTTGAAGCCTACCGTCTTGTTCTTTTCTTCTAAGGTAGTCCTGGAAGTATGTTTTGGGTCATTATCTTGCTGTAGGATGAACCCCTGACCAACTAGGTGTATACCAGAGGGTATTGCATGGCGCTGCAAAATGCTGTGCTTGCCGTTTTGGTTCAGGGAGCCACTCACTCTGTGCAAGTCGCCGACTCTGGATCCAGCAAAAGAGCACCAGACCATCACGCTTCCTCCTCCATGTTTGACAGTTGGTGTCACACACCGAGGAACCATCCTTTCGCCTACTCGACACCATACAAAAACCCTGCGTGATGAACCAAAGATTTCAAATTTTGATTCATTGGTCCAGACGACCTTCTTCCAGTCTTCAGTAGTCCACTGGCAGTGCTTCATGGCCCAGGCAACATATTTTCTTATTTTGCCATCTTAGCAATGGCTTTCTTACTGCCACTCGACCTGTCAAACCTGCAGCTCGAAGTCTTCTCTTCACAGTTGAAACTGAGACTTGCTTACTTCGACCATTGTTAAGCTGTGCTTGAAGCTGTTGTCCTGTGAGCCACCTATCACGCAAGCTGTTGACTCTCAGAAACTTGTCTTCTGATTCTGTTGTGGCTTTGGGTCTGCGAGACCTCTTCCTGTCAGAGTTTCCTCCAGTTTCCAAATGCCTTTTGATGGTGTAGGAAACTGTACTCACTGACACCTTGGCTTTCTTTGCAATTTCTCTAAAGGAAAGACCTACATTTTTAAGGGTTATAACGGTCTGTCTGTCTTCCTTTGTTAATTGCCTTTTTCTCGCCATTATGATAGCAATATACTACTTCCTGTAGCACAATACTGTCCAAATAATGCTTAAGAGGGTGTAGTAACACAGTCTGTTCCAACACTGCTTTTATACAAACAGAGGGTTTGTAAGTAAACAACAAAAGTTGGGACACCTGTATTAATTGTTAGCATCAACTTTCAAGGCTTAATTTACTTCCATTGCTGCAGAACAGCTGTAAGTTGTTAACCCATTACTTCTTCCCTTTTTATATAACTCTGAAATGTACATTATTTTTCAGTTTTTGGTAACCTAAACTTTTAACCTCTGGCAGTTTACTGCTTACCTTTGTACCATTTCAGGTTAATTTAACTGCTTAAATTTCAATAAAAACTGGAAAAATGGGGGTGTTCTAAAACTTTTGACCGGTAGTGTGTATATATAATTTAAATGTTATATATTGTAAATGTACTCAATCTATGTAAACTCACCTGTAAACTGGTCTGATTCATGCCTTTCCAAAGAAATATGCGTAAGTCTTGAAGCTCTTCTCCTTGAATCCTGTACAGCTCGTGCAATCTGCTCGAGACCTCGTAGCTAGAAGAGTCTGTTTGAATTGATGCTCAAACTTAGTTGCACTGCGACACCCTTCTAGCAATAAAAAGAACTGTGACCCCATCTGCTCTGTGTTACTGCAGAATAGATATTACTAGGGGTCTACCTAAATCACGATTTTGCGGAAAATCGGGAAATTGAGGGGTCATTGCGAAAAAAAAGAAAATTTCTCCTTAGACGAATAATACAAAAAAATACTCCAAAGCAGTTAACTTATTTTAATTTTTTTTTTGTTTTGTTTTTTTTGTTTGTTTGGTTTTTTAATTTTATTTAGTCGGTCATCACCAATGTTTTTTTACTCCAGTTTGCTCCCCAGTTTGTATCCCGGTTCACTGCTGCAACCCCACAAGTGTTACTGCCATAGCTTTTCTCTTTTCAGCTACTGAATCTCCCCACTGGTGCTGTACTATGACGTAAACAACAACAGCTGGGACCTCGTTGTACACCATACACTTGTAAAATGCGCCCCACTTCCTGTGATTTCATCGGACAGTGTGCCATGTTCACTCTTAGAGGTGTTTTTTGCAAAGCCACCTCCACCCCGGTTTGCTTCCCAATTTGTATCCCGGTTCACCGTTGAAACCCCCTAGCAACCCCCTAGCAACTTGGTAGAACATGTGTCTTCAGAAACATACTCCTGCCAATTTGTCATTTTTCGCACTGCGGATCCACAGCGAGGCCACCAGACCTATAATGCCGCAGGACAACACAGATCTGATGGCTCCACTACAGAACCGCAGGCACCCTATCTGCCACAGGGGTCGCTGGTGCGCAGTGAACCGTGGATTCCCCTGCCGACCTAAGCCCCTCCTACCCAGGCGGTGCTCGGCCAATTTTGTGCCACCCCTTAGGAATCCCTGGTCACAGTCGTCAGTGACATAGCCTGGATTTGAAACAGCGATCTCCAGGCTATATGGCGCATCCTGGACTTGACGCTGTGTGCCTTTACTGGATGCGCCACTCGGGAGCCCCACATTAACATTCTTGTTTATTGCACAAATGACAATAATGTTTTAAATCACCCTATCGGAAATGGACGACAAACCAAAAAATGCAAAGTATATTTCGGTTGATGATCGTGCCAAGATATTTACAAAATAAACTGTACATGCAGATAGAGGTAACTGTTTTGCACATCTTGTAATGTGTCTTTGGAGAAAATACGATCGATCATTATTTAGCTTCAGAATCACACATTAAAACAAAAGGCTACTACAGAGGCTTCCAAACAGAATATAAAATAAATAGCTTTTCAGAAGACAAGCTGGAAAGTCAGCACAGACCAAAAGTATTTCTGTCGGTTGTAGCCAGGTTAAATCAGTTGTACAGGTACTATCTAGCACAGACACCTCGCTTCAAACAACCTGCTGTTTACTTTTTAAATGCAGTTAGAATTTTAGACCCGAATCAGCACATTTTCTTTGTTGTGACTCGGTACTAACAAAATAAATTATTGGATGGGACAAATAACATGACAACGAATGTGCTGCATGTATTGCATTTATTAAAGTATGCCAGATGCCCTTGGCTCTTTTGTACATCGGCGCTATGCTTTAGCGCGTGAGGTCCTGGGTTCACGCCCGCCCGCCGTCTGTGTGCGGATTGCCTCGCCCTGTGTGATGCGCCTGCCTGTGTTAACCGAGATCGCTACACGTTCGATAGTGGTGGATAAAAATATATCCTGTATGACAAATGACATGCACAATGAAATGGAAATACTTTGAGATATAATTAAATTAATGACACACACACACACAATATATATATATATATATATATATATATATATATATATATATATATATATATATATATATATATATATATATATATATATATACACACACACACCACACACACACACACACACACACACACACATATATACATACACATACAGCTCTGGAAAAAATTAAGAGCCCCCTGCAAAATTATCAGTTTCTCTGGTTTTACTATTTATAGGTATGTGTTTGGGTAAAATGAACATTTTTGTTTTATTCTATAAACTACTGACAACATTTCTCCCAAATTCCAAATAAAAATATTGTCATTTAGAGCATTTATTTGCAGAAAATGACAACTGGTCAAAATAACAAACTGGTCAAAATAACAAAAAAGATGCAGTGTTGTCAGACCTCGAATAATGCAAAGAAAATAAGTTCAGATTCATTTTTAAACAACACAATACTCATGTTTTAACTTAGGAATAGTTCAGAAATCAATATTTGGTGGAATAACCCTGATTTTCAAGCACAGCTTTCATGCGTCTTGGCATGCTCTCCACCAGTCTTTCACATTGATGTTGGGTGACTTTATGCCACTCCTGGTGCAAAAATTCAAGTAGCTCGTCTTTGTATGATGGCTTGTGACCATCCATCTTCCACTTGATCACATTCCAGAGGTTTTCAATGCGGTTCAGGTCTGGATATTGGGCTGGCCAGGACAGGGTCTTGATCTGGTGGTCCTCCATCCACACTTTGATTGATCTGGTTGTGTGGCATGGAGCATTGTCATGCTGGAAAAAACAATCCTCAGAGCTGAGGAACATTGTCAGAGCAGAAGAAAGCAAGTTTTCTTCCAGGACAACCTTGTACTTGGCTTGATTCATGCGCCCATCACAAAGACAAATCTGCCCGATTCCAGCCTTGCTGAAGCACCCCCAGAGTCCAATTTTCAGCTTTGCCCAACAACTGTCGTCTAATGGTTAGACGGAGACCTGGAGAGGCCTACAAGCCACAGTGTCTCGCACCCACTGTGAAATGTGGAGGATCGGTGATGATCTGGGGGTGCTTCAGCAAGGCCGGAATCGGGCAGCTTTTGCATGAATCAAGCCAAGTACAAGGTTGTCCTGGAAGAAAACTTGTTTGCTTCTCAAAATGCATAACAAAATCAGGACAATCCAGATCACCATTCAAGATTACAAACAACATTATCTATTATCGTACCTGTTACTGCTGCACAGACAGCTGCAGCGAGGATGGCTACTGGCATGTTTAGCAGTGTGAAGGAGTTGGAAAGTAGCTGCTCCAGTCTGGATTGAATTTGCGTCTACAGTGTTTGCTCATCTGAGTTTTCCAGCATGACTAACCGAGATCCAACAGTTCAGTCATGAGATGGAGAGCAGGTCTTAATTTAACTTTGAAATTGTGTGTCTCGTGATGAATTCGCGGGGAGTTGTCAGTACTGCATACCTCAAAATGCTATGATAGCATTGCTAATGCATGTCTGATTTAAAGCACACAATTTTCTGTAGTGGATCATTATGTTGTTAATTTCACAAACTGAATATGGGTGCACTTATATTTTTTGCATTACAGCCTCCAGATATTTTAAAAGCGATGGTAAATAATAAGTTGACTCGTGTCACTTTGGTCAGTGCTTTCATCACACATTCTGCACAATGGTGCAGCGGGATTTAAAAAAAAAAACACTAACATTTCTTTTGTCTTTTTTTGTTTATGTATGGTTCGTCACGAAGACGATTAAAGACGAGTTATCACGGTCTGTTTTGGATTTCACCCCTGCACACCTTCCCTCACACCATTTTGTTTTCTTTTGTTATTTAATTATTTTGTTGTGTATAGATAATAAAAATAAATTATTTTATTTCTGTACACATAAATTACTGTCTGGACATTCCATTTAATACACTCTCGCCTCACACGTGATGTCAGAAGTGAAAATGGATCCAGCTACAGTTTTGGCAATGTTTAGGGAGCAGGAGGAGAAGCGAGAGGAGAGAGAGACACGGCACCAGGAACAGCTCGCCCAGTTCTTTGGACAGCTGGTGGAAAAACTATCAATATCAACTTCAGAGAGAGCAGTTGCCTGGATGTTTGCAGCTCAGCCTAAACTTCAGAAGATGGCCTCGGAAGATGATCCCGAGGCTTTCTTGATTACTTTTGAGAGAGTGGCAGAGGCTGCAGAGTGGCCTAGGGAACACTGGTCCATGAAATTGGCACCCTGCCTGACAGGGGAAGCTCAGGCAGCGTATCAAGCCCTGACGGCCACGAATGCAGGGGACTATGTTAAAGTAAAAGAAGCAATTCTCTCACGCCTCGGGATCACGGAGGAAACATACCGGTGCCGTTTTCGGGAATACCAGCTGTCCAAGGGGATGCGGCCCCGGGTTGCGGGACAATATCTTTTAGATCAGTGCACCCGGTGGCTGCGGCCAGAAGAACATACACCCCAAGAACTGGTGCAGAAAATAGTTATAGAACAGTTTGCGTCTATACTACCGCCAGGGAATCGAGAGTGGATTAAGAGGAATCGACCTACCACTCTCGAGGATGCCATCCTCCTGGCGGAGGCCTACGAAGACGCAAACGAAGGCGCCGGGTCAGACCCCACTCCTGCCCCTAAACTAACTCGGACCAACCAACCAATGAAGCCCAGAGGGGGTAACCAGACCTTCAGACCATGGAGGTCGAGGTTAGCCCCATCCTGGGCGAGAGAGAATCCCCCTAACCTGCCGGTCGCGGACTCGCAGGACAGATTAACTCTGTTGATGCCTCCTAACCAAGTGTGCTACCAATGTAATGAGCCTGGACACATTGCCAGGAATTGTCCAGTAATGAAGGTGGACCTGTCGACAAGATCCTGGTCAGCAGTAACAGGTAGGAACACTGGGGAATGTCGGGAGGGCCCTTATCATTTAAGAGTACAGGTCGGGAGAAAGAGTACTTACGCATTTGTGGACTCTGGGTGTGCACAAGCATTGATTCGGCAAGCTCTCTTGGATGGGGTAGCCTGGGAGCCACAGGGTAAAGTGGCTATCTCCTGTATTCATGGAGAAACTCGGGTTTATCCCACCACTAAAGTTAGACTTATTGTAGGTGATTATTCAGCTTACGTTAAAGTGGCTGTAGCGCAATGTTTACCATACCCTGTTCTCCTAGGAAGAGACTGGCCGTTTTTTGATCGTATTTTAGGTCGGGAAATGGTCTTAGTTTCTACCAAGGGACAATTAAAGCAACAGGAGAAAACAATTGGCGAGATTTTTCCGTTGCAATCCGATCTCTTTAACCCTAAAATTCGCCCAAGATAAACAAAATGGTGTGAGGGAAGGAGTGCAGGGGTGAAATCCAAAACAGACCGTGATAACTCGTCTTTAATCGTCTCCGTGGCGAACCATACATAAACAAAAAAAGACAAAAGAAATGTGTTTTTTTTTTTTTAAATCCCGCTGCACCAACCTAGTCTCTCCCTCCACCCGTTACTCCTCCTATTTTACTTTCGGACCAACCTGCTTCCTCAGCTCCCTCCTCCCAAATGAAAAGCAGAGGCCTCCTTTTATGTCAGGTGGCTGGGCGCTGACTGATCTTTAATTAAACTAATCATCTAATCAACCCCAGCCACCTGAACACAATGAACCAAGGCAGGTAGGGGAATTTAACTCCATCCCTGCCAATTTCTAAAGAGCAGTGCTGTGCTCTGCCACACTACCATTCATTTCAGGGTTTAGCTGAAAAAAATTCATCATTGTTTCTTGCAACAGTTTATGCACTGCAGTGCAGTCTTTGGAGGGCAGTGGAACTGGGGTACATTTTTGTGGCGATTTCTTTACAGACGTTACCTGTTGTAAATTGTACATACACCTGACCCTCTGTCACTGGGACTTACAAAATATTTGTATGTGAAACTCCAAATGCATTAGAGTCAAACTGATGAGCTTTAGTTTAACATCTACACCACTCTGGATTCTGTATTGAAATTATAAATTTTTGTAAAAAAAGTTTATATATTTAATTTAGCTCAATTGCTTTCACCTTCTAAGGAAGAGATGCGATGCTATAAATTAAAATTGTACATTTCGTAAGGAGATAAATAATCTAATCTAATGCAATTACATTGGTTTTTCATAAGGCATTTGTAAATATTTCTTGTATTCACATAAATGTCTTGTCCTCCACCGAGATGGAACATAAGCATTTTGAAGTAAACTGTTTATTTTGAAATTAATTAATTCCTGGTGTTGAATTTTCTTGTTGACATACAGAATAACTGATGCTTGAGTTCTAATGAGCTCTAATGTCAAAAAATAGTAAAACAAATAATAATAATAATAGTCAAGAACAAATCCCTTCAAAACTTATTTTACATTTAAGAATCATAATTATACTACATAGGGTATCTTCCTATTATTATTATTATTATTATTAAAAATCACTACCACATATATATACTTTCTCATAAAATCATTATGTAAACCAGAAAAATAATTTTAAAAATTCTGGCAAACTGTCTGCCAGAAGTTTGCCAATGTTTTGCCAGAAGTTTGCTAAAGGTTAGCCACTAGCAAACAGCTACAAACTTCTGGCAAACATTTCTGGCAAATTATTTAGTTTGCTGCAAGCTTGCTGCAAATTTACAACAGATTTGTGGCAAACTTTTCATTTTTATACTTAGATATGGTTTTTGTGTCCATTACACTTTTTGTTATTTTGAGAAATGATATAATTGCCCAATTGCACCTGGCATGGAAGAGTACCGAATACCATCCACTGGAAACTAAAGTGCACACGTCACCTAAAAGTGTCTTTGTTGTATGTGTGTGTGTGTGTATTGAATCTGTTCCTCCTGGGAGAAGTGCTATTATGCAAGAGCACCCAATAGACTATGCGAGAAAAGACTTCCGCAGTGTGATTCAAAAGCTTAATAAAAAAAAAAAGGTAGTGTGTACCTACAGTTTGTTTAACAGGTGCCGAGAAATGCTTCTAAGCAACTGATTGAATGTCATAAAAAGACAATACAAGCAAACAACACGATCTTAACTTACAAGATCTTCTGACTTGTGATTAGCCAAGATTTCCGACAGGGATTCATCTTGAAGATTATCTCTTCGGATCAGTGTGAATTCTCGGAGGAACACAGCCCCATCGCTGCCATCTGCACATACCTGTTCAAAGATAAACGTACTGTAAGAGAGTAGGTTTAGCGTTCCCCCTTAATGTAACCAAAGACACGGTAACTGCAAAAATCTTCTGACCTGACTGGTAAGCTGCATGAGCACCTGAACAGAAACAAGAGACCTGTGTTCGATTCCCAGTTAAGACAGGTATCATTCTCACAGAAATAACATAATCTCTTTACAAACTGTTATTTTGTGGTAAGGCATTTGTTACGTTCCACTGTATTTTTTAGTATAGACTATATGTTTTTAACCCTTATTCAGCAGCATTGGCAACTTCATAACCACACTCTGGCATGTGTTTTGCAATGTAAATATCCATGGTACATAAACAGAGGGAAATGACAGGAAACCCATCTAAAGATCTAGCCGGTAGAGTGTCAAGACCTTTATTCTAGTTAACTGTCAAAAGGGTTAAATAATATGGTGAACACAGGAAGTGTGTATTAAATATTTGCAGGTTTCTCTTGTCTCAAGTGTCAGAACTGGCAAAGGCAATCATTAAAGGAATTATTCAAGCTTAGTTTCTTCCCCTCAGAGTGTATAAACATGGAGGGTCTTGAATATTACAGCATGAAATCTGTCTCCCACCAGTATCAGCTCTTAAACATGGCCCAGTTTTTTTTTTTTCTGAAGCATGCAGAACTTTTTTTACCTAAACTTATCTACCGTAATTTAAAGATAAAAGTGAGAAAGAAGTTTTAGCCACACAGGATCCCTGACAAAACTGAATTTTGAAAAAAAAAAAAAAAAAAAAAAAAAAAAAAGGTCTCTGTTGCTAGGCAGCCCTTACCCAATACAGATTGTGAGGCTGTGGGAAAAACAACATGGACCAGAGTAAAAGATGACAAATCAAATCTATGCAAACTCGTCAAGCACAAAACTAACAACTTCACTTAATTAACATTTGTTTTCCACAAAGTCCTCATCAGAAATTCAGCATTAGGTTGGGCAAGCCCCTGAGGCCTGGGAATGCTAGTCCTATATTGAGAGGAACGGAAGTTATATCAGCGAAGTGCGAGAACTGCCAGACTCTCTATACAGCAAGGATAGCTTACGTGTTTTCAGGGTATTGGTACAGCAAAATAAATCAGCCAAAAACACCATTCCACTTTTAATTTGTTGTACTCTAAGGTGAAATGTTGAAAAAAGTGTCAATACCTGTCACATAGTAGGAGAAATAAGTCGCCAATGAAAGGTAAAAACATCCATCTCCTTGGAGCTTTTATCCACACTTATGTATATTACAGGACGTCCGAGTTTAATGATAATGAACTTGTTGTTTCATCAACATGGAAATATGCTAGGGAACACACTTTTTGTGAAGTCTATATCATTTATATTAAGTTACTTATTTATGTTTTAAAATGTAACATTTGCCTGCAAAAAAGTATTTTTATATAAATATAAAAAAAAAATGGTCTGTAAATTTGTGTTAATGAAAAGTAAACTAGAACTGTTCTTTAAAACACACACACACAGACACAATTTTCGAAGACCCAAAGGAGTTTTATCCACTCACATGTAAATTACATGACATCCGAGTTTTAATGACAATTAACTTGTTTCGTCAACATGGAAATATACTAGGGAACACACTTTTTGTGACGTCTATATCATTTATATTAAGTTATTTATTTCTGTTTTAAAATGTAACATTTGCCTGCATAAAAAGTCTTTTTTTATAAATATAAAAAAACGGTCTGGCATTCGTGGGATTTGAAACTATAACCTTCAGTTAGCAAGCATGTTGTGCTATTACTGTCAGTGTTACACGATTAGTTGAGACAAGCAGTATTAAAATATGAAGTCCACCAGCTGAGAATTCTTGGGACTTCTATTTTGGAGATTTTTTTGAGTCATCATTCATCTTTATCATCATCAACATTCTGAGATTCTGATCTTGAACTCTGAAAAATGTTTCACTGTGGTCCTTATTGGACAAGGAACGTAATGTTTTCTGAGAATTAGCTATACTAAAGGATAGCCTATATATTTGGTAAAAGTAAAACATTAACAAATACTGAAATAAATGAATACATAAATCAATACATATACATGTGTTCTTTCTTTATTTCTTTTTCACTATCATATAAACATTGCCATTTAATACTGGATGAAAGGAAAATAAATACTCAGTTATTGTTCAGTTGTATATAAGTGAAGATTTTTGTACATAAAGATCATCATACTTTCATATATTTTTACTTTCAAATTAAAAAATATATTATAATGACCCGGACAATTGCTTTGTTGCAGGACTTGTTGTCTGTTCAGTTTGTCTCACCTGTCTATTATATGTTACATGTATTGCAAGGGGAACGGGTCATGCCGTTACTTAGCATGGGAAATGAGTGAACTAGGATAATGTGGGGATAATGTGTGTTGTTTTGGGGGGTTGCCGAGCATGGATGTGAGCAGGACAGCGGCAGGAAACGACGGGAGGTTATATAATAAGGGGGTACATGAGCCCGGGGACTGGACATAGTCCATTGCTTAACTTGAATGAGAAACTGTGGGTGCGACTGAGCTAGTGTGTGAGCTGTGACTGGAGAGAATATCCAGTGAAAGTGCCAAGACTAAAACATAGGGTTATTATTTTGGTGCCGTGAATTCTGGCCCCTGACAGGAATTCTCTGTAGTTTCAAATAAAACAAACATTTTGAGAATTCAACACCATCTCCCTGAGTACTACTTCCTAAACATGAACATGTTTTATTTGGGTAACAAACACACTTTCATTGAACATACATACTTTTGCACACATAACTTTAATGTAAAAATGTTAATGAAGGTAGTAAGAGTTAAGGGGCCACACAAAAGCTTATGTAGTAGGGGAGGTTGCAGTCAGTGTACACTTTTCAATAACAAATTATGACACTTAAAGCTTGAAATATTCACATGCCTTCCTGCAACAGTACTGCATCCACCACAGATGTCACTTTTGTCAGAGTTCATGACATTCTACTTTTGTTTGTGACAAAGGATCCTGTTACCACATGTTTCCTTCACACAGCACTCAAGAGACCATGTACAACACCAATGAGCTCAATGAGGTACAGTTTTTGGGCCTATCAGGTTTCTTTCTGATAAAATGTGTTCATCAATAAAAACATAGGTGTATATCACTTTATACAAGAATGCAACCCTGTTTCAAAAGTAGTTTTCAATATAAACAGAATATACACTGTAATGAAAATCATATTTTGTGTATTACATGTCTTGCAAAAAGCACAACTGAATTTCAACAAAAAAAAGGAAAAATAAAGACATTCTCTGCTAAGAGATGAATTTAACTCTTCATGATGCAAGCTGTTCTCACTTTCTGTCTGCAGAAGGGAATCTGCAGCTGTGCGGTGTGAGCTAACCTCCAGGCAACAGTGTTGGACAATAAGTCCAGCAGAGGGACAGGATCATGAAACGGTAGAAATTTGGCTAAGAAACAAAAGCTGATAAAATGGATATAAAAATGCAGCTGTCTTCCCAAGGGACCTTTTTTTCCTTCAAACTGTTAACACCTGCAAAGAAGGGCACAAACAGAGTGCAAGACACAGTCAAGGTCATGTTTATGGTCCGTAAAGCCTAATGAGAACAGTGATAAACGGGCAGTAAATATACCAGTTAATGTATAGTATTTCTCAGTGTATTTACATAAATCCATCAGAATTTGTTTTACGAAATGTATTCTTATCCTCAAACAAAGCTAACAGTCTTTCCACTGCACTATCCTATTAGTACTTAATGTTAGACCCAATCTGGTTTGGTTTTCAATTGACAGGGTCCAGACCCACTTTCCAGGCATTCAGAACCAGGTCTAGGATTAAACATAAAAATTATGGAGATGATACCTTCAGCTTTAAAGTACCAATTAACAAAACCTGGCAAATGTTTATCATCTAAAAAAACAAACACTATATTTAATTATTATCTGAAAACAAATTCTCATAAACTGGAAAATAACTTTGTGGGTTATTAACTTGCAGATTGAAGGCAAATAGTTTTTTTTTTTCTTTCTTTTGTTTAAAAACTGGCAAATGCATCATTTAGTAACACTGAACTCTTATGAAGCGTGGTATTCATCTAGTCATGCTCAATCTTCCTTGCCTGTTATTAAACTACAAATGCATGACAACTTGCTGTGAAATTGAATGAAGCCTCCCAGTGGGGTTGAGATTTTAACTCTAAGTAATGGAAAGAGAAAATGGAACAGAGCACATGCTGACAGACTGACACTTCCCTTGTAAAACTTTGCTGTGGTATTATACACAGTAACCCTATAGGCTAGGATAGTTGACAGCATGGTAAAGCATACATAGGAAAGTATTGCATACTGCAAAATTTACCATGGTTAATCTTTGCATAGGGATATCACTGGAGCATAATTTCTCACTTTAAATTGTCATCTTTTTTAACGAGTTAAATACAGTTGCATGCATGATTTTTTTTAAAGTTGTAACTAAGACCATCACCATTTATGCAAAACAGACCACATTTAGGTGAGAATTGTCAGACAGAGCATGCAGGGACAGGCAGCAAGTTCAAACCGGACGCGGGTGAATTAGCAGTATTTTGTTTACTTGTGCACCCAAGTAAAATAAGTATATTTTCATTAAAGGTAATCTGGATACACCCTAGGTATCCATACATTTCTGTGTGCTGTAAACTTGATTAACCAAAATATTTACAGAACCCTTTATTAACCAATGTAGTATGATTCTTTAGGGACTGTTCAAGATATGTCATGTGTTACTATCTTTTCAATGTCAGTACCTAAAGGTCATCAAGTTAGTGACAGTCTGCCCCTTGTGGTTAATGGACATGATAACTGGATGTTGGCTGGATGGAAGGGCTAATGGACCATATTCCTTGGACCCTCACTGGGACCTGCAATGTTTTTTTTTTAGAAAACAGGATAGTTTATACAGCCAAGGTCAAGAAAACTAAACTGCAACCACCCCAGGTCCAGCTTTGGCAAACGCATTGGCAGGGGACACCCTTCATTCATACACAAGCATTGAATCAACATTGTTATATAACAATCTCCCTTGCAAATCCACAGCAACTAGTCAAACACCGCCCAATCCGACAGGGTCAGTGACCGCCCAGGAAATGAGGTAGAAACCTGGGAATTCAGTGTATTCAGTGAGTTTGCCAAGGAAATTTAAAGCTAGATTGGATACAGTGGAAAGTTTATGCAAGACTCCCTTAATGTTAGTGTGAGAGAAGCCGCAAGAGAAATAAATTGAGAGAGAGTGAGAGAGAGAGAAAGAGAGAGAGAGAGAGCACCATTTGGACTTCATGCATCAAAATTTCCTACAGGGGTAAAATGCATGGCAAATAATTTTAAGAAAGATTTGTCCAAGTTATTTGATGTAAGACCTATTATAAATGCACACTTCCAATACAAATGCACAAAACCATTTAACTCATGACATGTCTGTCCCTACCTTTCCCTCCCGGATGCAGAGATACTCTGTCATGCATTTATCTCTTCTCGAATTGATATACTGCAACTCTCTCTACGGTGGTCTTCCGTCACGCGCCATAAACAGACTGCAGCTGGTTCAAAATGCCGCTGCTAGGATCCTTACCAGATGTAAAAAACATGATCACAGCTGCACTGGCTACCTGTAAAGTTCAGGATTACTTTCAAAATTCTCCTGTTTGCCTACAAGGCCCTTCATCACACAGGTAGTATCTTTCCAACCTGCTGACCCGCTATGTATCTGCATGCAAACTGAGGTCCTCTGACTCAGGCTTGCTTGTTATACCCAAGCAAAAGTGCATCACACTCAGAGAGCGCTCTTTTAGCTTCATGGCCCCGACTCTGTGGAACTCTGTCCCAGCTTTAGTGCGTGCAGCTCCCACAATCGCCCGCTTCAAATCAACTCTCAAGACCCACCTGTTCTCTCTTGCTTTTAATGCTCTTTAAGCCTGATATTTGTTATCAGCTGTTGTCTAAATTGTTATTCCAGGTTTTTCACTCCCTCTTATTCATTTAATTCTGCTTGATACACACATCTACAATGTTTATAATTCACATCCTAGCCTTTCATTTAATGTATTATGCCTATATGCAATGTATTTTTTTACTACTGTATTTAATGTACTATGCCTGTATGGAATGTATAATGCATTCTTCATCACTATCTTGGAAAGCGCTTTGTGATAGTGGTCCATATAAAATAATGTTTGATCGATTATGCTTCAGATCTAAGGTTTTTGCAGAGACCATAGTCAAATTCTAATGCAGTTAAAGTACAAAAGTGATGCATCGCTGCAATTTTTTTTCTTTTTTTAACATTTCACCAAATGTGTAAGTTGACTTATATACATATATATATCAACAGGTGTTGGCTAAGTCCACTCCATTCTCACATAATGAACTTGCATCCAACAGTTTTTGCATCATTACAAGCCCTAGAAACAACAAATACAAAGATGTTCAGTCTGTGCAACCCCCCCCCAAAAAATAAAAACAGTTGTAAGGCCATTATTCTGCAGATATGTTGCATTTCAGTGATTCAATCATGATAAAATATCCTTGACAAATATATCTGTAGTCTATGTGTAAGCAAATTGCATTGATGTAGACTGTATTTGTTTCTTGGAGGTATGAGAACCCAATTAAAACTTAAGTCTGGGGTCCCCGAGTGGCTCACCCAGTTAAAGCGCTGCCGCTGGGAGCGCAGGATGAGTCACACAGCTTGGACGATGTCAGCTCGCATCCGGGCTGTGCAGAGACAAAACTTTGCTGGGGACTCCAAAGGTGGGTGTCACGTTTGGCAGCCGACGCTCCTAGGCTGGCCAGACACTGAGTGGATAAAAAGCAGGGCTGATCTCTCCTCTCCAGGATCAGTAACCCGCCCACCATTACTTGGCATTAAAGCGATTATGGCTTTAGGCTGTGCTGTGTGGGGACTCGCTGAGGTGAGGAGAAAAAAAAAAAAAAAAAAAAAAAACATAATTGGACATTGCATAGTGGGGGGAAAAATAAAATAATAATGGGTTACTCTAAATTCTCTAAATACTCTAAATCACAACAACTTGAGTCTAAAATACCATTTAAACTCATTATTATTGCATGTGCCAATCACACGGTACTTGGTATTCCCTGTTAAAACAATCAATACATGCGACATCTCGTTGCGAGAGCAGTGGAGTTTGTATTTTGGCCTCTAACCATATAACACAAAAAACAAACTGTATCAAATCTCCACAGCCAGTAATTTAATTAGTTGCTGCTCATACATTTACTGTAAAGATCTACACTCCCACCCTGACAAATTCCTTAGCCTGGGAGCTGCCTTTGTGATGTAATAATGAAAAAACAAGTAAAGTGATGGATAATCTGCGTTAAATCTTGAGGGTGGATACGGTTCAGCCCAAATAATATCAGATAACAGTTCAAAATGTTAGGCAAGGCCAAGGGTAATTCCACAGAAACGGTCAGACTACAATTTATATCAAAAGGTAGTTTGGAAGCCTTTCCTGTAGTTAACTTAAAATTCAGCAACTGAGCCATGGACAGCATCGCCAGTAGGTACGAGGCCTAGCGCTGACAAAATGGTTACCCATTCTCATTCTACTGATTTAATATGCCCCCCCCCCCCCTTTTTAAGGGGATTCAAGGAGATTATTTACAATGCCAGTCCATTTAATAACACAATTTTGTATTCACAGGTTATTTACCAAGGCGACATTAGTTGCTCATTATGTAAATTTCCATTTGCTAAATTGATCTTGCATACCAAAAAAACACAGACTGTTCTATTGTGCCACCAACAACAGCTCCTGCAGCAACTGCTTTCCCATCCAATTGTTAACCCTTTACAAAAAGTGAGTTAAAGTACAAGTGAGGCTGAGATCAGCTGACTATGCGAGACGTGGAAGACTTAGAAACGGAAGAAAATTAAACGCTGCGATTCCCCAAGAAGAAATAAGGTTGTCTGGCCTCTTGTATCCCTGCAGATCCATCAATTACTTCCACTGGGTCAAAATGCACTGGAATATTTAATCTCAGAATTAAATACCATATTTCACTTAAGGCCAATGGGTTCTAATTCACTAAAAAGTTAATCCCTGCTAGTGCTATCACTGGCTGCTTCAATTTTTTATTAAAAAAAAAAAAATGTAGAGCAATAGGTGGAATCACTCCAGTTCATATTAATCATGTTCTTTTAATGGACTTTTGAAACAACCAATGATAGTAGGGATCTCTATTTACCTGCTGTGAAAGATTTTACTTGTTTTAAGGTTCGCAGCCCCTTTTAAGCAGACCCAGATACAAGAATTTGAACTTAAAGCATGTGTGTAATTTTATTAATTTACAGAAATAAAAGAAATGAAAACAAAACAAAAGCCTAATTCACATGGGGTAGTAACTGCACTTTTTTTTTTTTTAACCCCTAACTGACACATCAGATGGCTAAGCCGTTTACCGATTAAACAAAATAATTTTAAAACACACACTAACAAATATTTTACACGCTGCCTTTTTTGAAAACTACACAAGTCTCTTCACAGAGACTGGAGACTGCCAAAAAAAACATTTTTATCCTATTTAAATACCCACCTGATAATTCTAGGCAGGTGTTACTAATTAAATTAAATCAATCAATTAGAATAAATAAATCACACCTGTGTCTGTGCAAACACAGCCACACACACATTTCTCTGGTCGGGATAGCCATTTACCCTATCCCTGCCAACCACCAGCACATTTTTTTCAGGCAGGGCTCCACCCTGTCACACTGTCCATTCTGAGAATAGGGATGTAGTTACAGGGAAGGTTGCTAACACTTTGATTCCCAGATTGAGCATGGATGAGGGGGGGTGTCAATGTTTGAGAGCCATTACTTTTAAACAAGAGATAAAAAAAAAAAAATAATTACTTGTTGAGCCATCAAGCTAACGTGTTCAACAACACTAATAAAAAGTGAAGAAGTGTTTTGTTTTTTGCTTTTGAATCCTCAGGGCTGAGATTTGGTGCTAGGCTATTGAAATAAACAGATAATACGTATTGATTTGTTAACAATTGTAATAACCAGCAATACAGACTCCTACTTAAACATTCATGAACTATTGTTGTTGTCTCTGACACTGCCATTAAGCAGTGCTGCTTGAGAGTGTGGGTTTCTACAAGTCAACATTTTAACTTATTCATTTTTATTTTGCACATCCTTCAACTTTATTCTTTTTATTTTGCATCGTTTTCAATAAGAAATAGTAATACATTGTCAAAAAAAGATTTTTCTGAAGACTGACAAATGACTGTATTAATGTAAATAGGTAAATTTTTACAATATAATATTTATAGGTATTTGGATAAATGCAACACATTTATATATATATATATATATATATATATATATATATATATATATATATATATATATATATATATATATACACACACACACACACACACACACACACACACAAACACAGTATATACGAACACATACATACAGTGCCTATAGAAAGTCTACACCCCCTTTCAAAATGTTCACCTTTTGTTGCCTTTTAGCCTGGAAATGCATTAAAATAGTTTTTTTTTTCCCCATTATTCTACACATCCTACTCCACAACTTCCAAGTGAAAAAAATATTCGAAAAATTTGTAGAAAATTAATTAAAAATAAAAACTGAAATAGCTTGGTTAGATAAGTGTCCACCCCACTTCTAATATCAATCCTAAATTAGCTCAGGTGTAACCAATCATCTTCAAACTCACACACCAAGTTAAGTGGCCTCCACTCGTGTTAAGTTGTAGTGATTCACATGATTTCAGGATAAATTCAGCAGTTACTGCAGATTTCCTCTGCTGGGTAGTGCATTTAAAAAGCAAAGACTCAACCATGAGCACCAAGCTTTCAAAAGAACTCTGGGATAAAGTTGGTGAAAGGCACAGATCAGGGGAAGGGTATAAAAAAATATCAAAAGGCCTTGAATATCCCTTGGAGCACGGTCAAGACGATTATTAAGAGGTGGTAGGTGTATGGCACCACCAAGACCCTGTCTAGATCAGGCTGTCCCTCCAAATTGGATGACCGAGCAAGAAGGAGACCAATAGCAACTTTGCAAGAGCTACAGGCTTTTATGGCTAAGACTGGTCAGAGTGTGCATGTGACAACAATATCCCAAGCACTCCACAAATCTGGCCTGTATTTTACTCAAGACCACCTTGAATCCCGTTTGAAGTATCCAAAATAAAAAAAAAACACTCGGGAGATTCTGTAGCCATGCGGCAAAATTTTTTGTGGTAGGACGAAACTAAAATGGAACTTTTTTAAAATGGAAATTCAAAAGGACTATGTTTGGCGCAAACCCAGCACAGCACATTTCCCAAAGAACACCATCTCTACTGTGATGCATGGTGGTGGCAGCATCATGTTATGGGGATGTTTCTCATCCCCTGGACTGGAGCACTTGTCAGGATAGAAGGTAAAATTAATGGAGCAAAGTACAAAGAAGTCCTTGAGGAAAACCTGCTGCCCTCTGCAAGAAAGGTGAAACTGGGACGGAAGTTCACCTTTCAGCATGACAACGACCTAAAGCACACAGCCAAAGCTACACTGGAGTGGCTAAGGAACAAAAATGTAAATGTCCTTGAGTGGCCCAGTCAGAGCCCCGACCTAAATCCAATCAAATTTGTGGCATGACTTGAAGACTGCTGTCCATCAACACTCCAAGGAACTTGACAGCTTGAACAGTTTTGTAAAGAATGGTCAAATATTGCCAAATCTAGGTGTGCAAAGTTGGTAGAGACCTATCCCAACAGACTCACAGCTGTAATTGCTGCCAAAGGTGCTTCCACCTAGTATTAACTCAGGGGGGTGGAGACTTATCCAACTATGATCTTTCAGTTTTGTATTTTTAATATATAATTATTTTCTCAATAAAACCTTTTTTTTCCCCCTTAACAGTGTGGAGTATGGTGTGTAGAGAAATATATGGAATATATATATATATAGATATATATATATATATATAAATATATAATATATATATATATATAATAAAATGCATTACAAGAATAAATAACATTTCAATTCATATTAGTCAACACTTTATATTGTTATGAAGTATAATGTGCAAGTAAAGTTCATACAAATATAGTATAAATATGAAGATAGTAACATGGGTTATTCATACATGTCAGTAGTAGTGAGATAAGTTGATGCCTTTTACCACGTGTTTTTAAAATGATCAAGTTTGTTATTTAAAGAATAGGAGATTTTTTTATAGGTTTGTTTTATCTAACAATAGATTCTTCCATAGTTGTAAAGCAGATGGTTTGGAGTCTTTCCAGGAAAGTAATATAGCTTTCTTTGCAACCAAGAGAGGAAAGGATTACTTTTTAAAAGTGGTTTTGTTAGTGAAAGTAATGAGGTGTCCCCAAGAATTACAAGTCTAGCTGAAAATGGAATATCATAATCTATTATTTTTGACAAATGGGATAAAATGTTTTCCTAATAAGATTTTAAATTGGAAGGAATTCCATACCACATGTATTAGGGATCCTGTATCAGTGCCACATCTCCAGCATTTGTTTGAATCACTTAAGCCTCAGGTGTACATTATTTTAAGGATATAATATACTCAATGTAATAAATTTAAGCTGAATTGACCTTAATTTTGCATTCAGAGAAGAACATTTTATGTTGCTCCAAACTCTATACCAGTTCTCATCCAAGAGTGTTTCTTTAACATCTAGCTCCATAATGCCCTTAGCTTATTGTTCATTGTGAAGAATGGGGGTCTAATTATGGCATACAGTGTAGATACAAAAGTATTTTGATTAAGAGGGTAAAATAAAAATAATTCAATATTAATGGGTGTAAGGTTAACATTACCTAAACCTCGGAAACTGTCTGCTCCTGCCTTGTATTTATCTTTTAAATTGTGTAGCAAAGATAATTTATTGCTGTTAATTAAATCTCCTATTCCATTGAACTCCAGTATTCATTTGATAAAGGCTTTTTCCAATAAAGAAAGAACAGGGTTATTCCATATTACTGAGTTAGAATATATTCTTTTAATTCCTAACACTTTACAAACATTGTTAAAAAATAATATTAGCATTCTTGAAGAGAGGGTTACCAGTATGTCTTAGAGGAAGGCTTACCATACATAGACTTCCTTTAAAAGAAAAGGGACTAGCAATTTCAATTTAGGTTATCTGGAAGAAAAAAAAAAAAAAAAAACAGAAAAAATATTTATTGTCTTAAAAATATGACGAGGGAATGCAAACAGGGACCATAGCCAGTGCATAAGCCAATAGGGGCATAATATTAATTTTAATTGTTTCTACATTTCCCAAAAAGGAGAGGAGGTAGTTTATTCCAGAGTTATAATTTAACATTACATTTTATTTAATAGTGGATTTAAATTAACCTGAATCATTTTATCTGCAAATTTAGGAATTACAATACCTACATATTTAATACCTTCAGAAGGCCATTTAAAAGTGATAATTGGAATAAGCAGTTGGAAAACAATTTGTAGATAAAAGGAATAGCTGCAGATTTTGACCAATTGACTGTATCCAGAAATGTTTCCATGTTCTATAATAATGTTTACAAGATTGGGTAGAGAATAATGAAGTTTGTTAGCAGTAACTAAAATATCGTCTGTGTAAAGCATTATTTTTAATTTAGTTTTTCCTTACTCCTTGTATACTACATATATTCCAGTAAATACAGAAGCAGAGAGATGTGCATAAAGAGTTTTAATCCAAGTGATAAAGTTATTCCCAAATCCCATTTGGTTTAATGTACATAAAATACCCCTCGGTCTTCTCCTCTGTCGCTGTCTTGCACCTCCCCTCTATCGACTCCTTCTCCCAACTCTCTGTAGACTCAGTCACCTCCACCCTCGACTCCCTTTACCCCCTCAATCCTGTGTGCTCCACTGGGCTTGTACTGGACTGCACTCTGCTAAAAAGAAATGGAAGAAAACCAAATCTCCCTGCTACCTTGGATCTCTATCACTTGCTCCTTTCTTCCTTCTCTTCGTCACTCAACTCTGCCAAATGCTCCTACTTCCATTCTATCATTCAGTCTTCTACTAAGAATTCCTGTAAACTTTTCTCTACTTTCTCCTCCCTCCTTAGCCCTCCCCCACTCTTCTACCTTCCTCTATCTTAGTTGACGACCCATCACCCTCTGCAACTCCTACTAATCTACATTCCTTCTTGTCCCTCTTGGACACTGATCTTTGCTCCTTGCTCCAGAGCCATAAACCCACCATGACGTGTTTTCTCTTTAAACCCACTCTCTAGGTCCCCTCATCTCCTCCCATGGCTTCTTGTATCATTTTTATGGTGACGATACCCAGATCTCCTGCCCCCCCCCCCCCCGGTCGATATTTCCTCCCATATCTCTACCTACCTCTCAGCCATTTCCTCTGGGATGCACTCGCATCATCTCAAACTCAACCTCTCCAAATCAGGCCTCCTTTTCTTCCCCCCTCTTCTTCCCCCACCACTGATCTCTCTATCTCTATTCCTCTTGAATCCACAAACCTCTCTCCCTCCTTATCCACCAAAGAACCTTGGTCACCCTCGACCCCTCCCTCTCCTACTCTCAGCACATCTCTACTCTGGCACGCTCCCGTCGCTTCTTCCTCAGTAGTATTTTGCCCCTTCTGCTTTTACCTGGCTTTTCTCATTCCATTCAAATCATATTAACCTTTTTCATTCCATTTAAATCATGTGACAATATGACTTTTCAACTATCCTTCTATAGGAGGCTGGGGCTGGCAGTTCGAGCAGTTCCACATGGTGAAACATGATTTAGATATTTTATTTAACATCATGCAACTCAAAAGAAACTACAAAATGATCTCGCAAAAGTCTACCGGAAGCCATAATAGTAGTACTGCTCGCCAAGCAGACCGGGTTGTTTGACCAAACAAGCGGAACGCTTTCCACGGCAGGAAGGTGGAACGGTTTTGCCAAATCAGATTATCCAGTTCTGCTCGGTCTTACGAAATTACGCCTTTAATAAGCCAGTAAAAATAGGCAAATGAATTGCACAGCAGATCATTATTTAGCATTTAACAGTGGTGGCACGTTTTATACAACGGCAAGTTGGAACATCTAAAATAGCCAGAGGAGATCATTGAGAAAGTTATTTTTTGGAGCAGTGTTTTGATTTCTAATTGGCTTCGGGTTGAGCATTTTTTAAATACTGCCAATTTCTCTTTAAAAACAACAACATTAATGCCCGAGCCGTGCTGCATTCCTTGGCAATGTTACCATAAGGTATTTGTTTCCTAAAGATTGGCCCATCAGAAAATAAAATCGCACAGTGTTAACCCTTCCACTTCCAACAACTTTCGACATAGTTGCAATCCACACACCAATCATGCACCACCCTTCTAAACAAGGTTTTGCACCGATCAATGAGGGAATACATCAAATCATAGGGATTCAAACGAATCTGCCTTAAGGTAATTTGATCTAGAGGAATGGTGGATAGAAATACTGCAGTCATTTAATATCATTGCAGCCAACACCCATATACGTTCCACACCATGCACATCCATTTACAATATAAGTCTTAAATGTGTAGCTTTGAAAGAAACCTACTGAATTATTTTAGCAAACATGTATTTTCATTTTAAAAACATGTATTTCCATTCATGGGAAACATTTATTTTATTTTCAAAGTGATTGGTAGTATTGCTGTTTTGGGAGCATATTAAAATATCAACAACATCTAATGAGGACATCTACAGTATGTGTCTTTGAGAAAGTCATATAATACCATGACTATCAGAAGATACAGCGATTGCTGTTTTTTATTTATTTATTTATTTTTTGCTACTTCTTTGTGTGAGCTTTCTACTAAATCACTGGGCTCCACTATTATTTATTATAAAAATGATAAACAGAGAAAGCAATGCCATTGGCTAACAAGTGTACCAAACTGTGCAGACACTCTATGTCACCATGCCAGCACACCTTGGAATAGTGGCTGATTCCCTTGACAACCAATTCACTTTAGGAGGGGTGGCGGTGCCATTTAAAATCAGCAAGATAACACACTCCAGGGTCTTCAACACTGTGCAGACACATCATCACACCACCACAGCACATGGGGTATTGCTTTCACATGGTCAACACCACAATTCTTAGATATCTAATAATATGGTTCACTATTCTCACTCCACAATGGTGCAATATGTAAAAATGTAACAATGTGAAAATCAGCTTTTGTATTGTGGACTTAACTAAAATAAATCACATTCAAATCAATGCCACATTTCCCCATGGGCATGTTTTTATGTAGTCTTACAATAATGAGGAAACCATGGCCAACAGCACAGCATTCAAGGTATTAATGCTGATTACAAAGGACTATAGTTATCATTATACAAGCACATACATAAATAACACTAAATGATGTATTATTTAATGTTACTGAACAAATTGCTGCAGAAGTCAGGTAAAGGTAGGTGTAACCCCGCATTTGAAAGTCATAGTTTAACAACCTTTTTTTATAATTTTTTAAAGATGGATGCTTTCATGTATAATTAGTTAATTAAACGTATTCAAATTAGCAGCTGTGACTACAGCACATTTGACATGAAGTCACTTAATCAAAAAATTTTTACAAAATAAAACAAGATATCGGCTTGTTATTCCACATGAGACCAGAATTGAAATATGTGTTTATCTATTTGTGTGCATCAATTGTTCATGAAAACAAGGTCCAGACAGGCCTAATATGAAGACAGTCCTTTTGTGCGAACATTTACAAGGCTCATGCTTTTTCAACACAGATGGCCCTCATTTGTTTTGTAGCCAGCTGTTACGCAAGTCCAAGCTTCATCATCTTAACAGCTTTCCTTTTAATAAAGTCCTCCTGTTTTTAGCAAAAATATCTGAATGAAACCGACAGCATCTTCTATATTTTTATGTTAGCCTCTTTGAGCTGACCAGATGTTCAGTTCACTGGGCCTTGTTCTTTAGCAGTGTTTGATACATGCCTTGATTTGTGACTTTTTTGTGGGCCACATGGTACCTAACAGTACAGACCCAGGTTAACAATGCCAGTCACAGGGTTTCTAAATTGTGACTACACACATGCAGTGTTCGTGTTAGGCCACGCCATTGCGCCAATGCCCCCCCCGAAATAAAAAATGTCCCGCTAAATTTCTCTTAACGTGCCTGTGTGCCCCCCTTCCGAGATCAGATGCAATACGCAGTAAATTAATGCATTTTGTGTTAACCGGACATGTCTGACGACAGGCTAATCTTTTTTACTTGTTTGTTTACACTTGCATTTTCATAAATAAACTCCCGTGCCATTATTCTCCAGTCCAGTAGAAATCGCACACACTCTCCCTGGTTACAGTCAGTTTTTGTATATCAAGGATGGTCCACCACCCAAAGGACATCCAGCCAAAGGCACACCAATGGCCAAAAATGGCTCATTGATGAAAGAGGCCAAAGGAGGCGGACACAAATTGTGCAGTGCAACAGACAGGCTACAGTTAATCAACTGACAGTCCAGTACAATATCAGTGCCGAAAGACCCATAAAAGAATGCACAACTCATTGTACCTTGCCACGAATGGGGTATGGCAGCCAACGACCTAACAGAGTACCACTTCTTTCAGCAAAACTGTGTGTGTGTGTGTGTATATATATATATAGGAGCCCTTTTCACACTTTGGCCTCTTTCATCAATGAGCCATTTTTGACCATTGGTGTGCCGTTGGCTGGATGTCCTTTGGGTGGTGGACCATCCTTGATACACACGGGAAACTGTTGAGCATGAAAAACCCAGCAGCGTTGCAGTTCTTGACACACTCAAACCGGCGCGCCTGGCACCTACTACCATACCCCGTTCAAAGGCACTTAAATCTTTTGTCTTGCCCATTTACCCTCTGAATGGCACACATACACAATCCATGTCTCAATTGTGTCAAGGCTTAAAAATCTTTCTTTAACCTGTCTCCCCTTCATCTACACTGATTGAAGTAGATTTAACAGGTTACATCAATAAGGGATCATAGCTTTCAGCTGGATTCACCTCGTCAGTCTATTTCATGGAAAGAGCAGGTGTTCCTAATGTTTTGTACAATCAGTGTGTGTGTGTGTGTGTATATATATATATATATATATATATATATATATATATATATATATATATATATATATATACACACACACACACATACACACACACACACACACACACACATACACACATACACATACAGCACCTATAGAAAATCTACATCCCCTTTAAAAATGTTCACCTTTTGTTGCCTTATACCCTGGAATTAAAATACATTAAAATATATTTGTTTCATTTCTCTACACATCCTACCTCACAACTTCCAAGTGAAAAAAATATTCTAGAAATTTGTAGAAAATTAGTTAAAAATAAAAACTGAAATAGCTTGGTTGGAGAAGTGTCTACCCCCTTGTAATATCAATCCTAATTAGCTCAGGTGTAACCAATCGCCTTCAAAATCACACAACAAGTTAAGTGGCCTCCACCTGTGTTAAATTGTAGTGATTCACATGATTTCAGGATAAATTCAGCAGTTCCTGTAGGTTCCCTCTGCTGGGTAGTGTATTTCAAAGCAAAGACTCAACCATGAGCACCAAGGCGCTTTCAAAAGAACTCTGCAACAAAGTTGTTGAAAGGCACAGATCAGGGGATGGGTATAAAAAAAAAAATCAAAGGCCTTGAATATCCCTTGGAGCAAGGTCAAGATGATTATTGAGAAGTGGAAGGTGTATGGCACAACTAAGACCCTACCTAGAAAAATGAATTGAGCAAAGTACAGAGAAGTCCTTGAGAAAAACCTGCTGCCCTCTGCAAGAAAGCTGAAACTGGGATTCACCTTTCACACTCCCAACAGACAGCTGTAATTGCTGCCAAAGGTGCTTCCAAGTATTAATTCAGGGGGGTGGAGACTTTTTTGTATTTTTAAAATATAATTTTTCTCAATAAAAACTTTTTTCCCCCTTAACAGTGTGGAGTATTGTGTGTAGATAAGTGGAAAAAAATCCTCATTTAAATGCATGAAACTGAGGCACTGACAACAAAATGTGAAAAAAGTTCAAGGGGGTGTAGACCCCCTTGAGCCTGGAGAAATGTTCTTTATATCAGTGGGTTCACTATAAATAGTGTTTGGCATTTTTATGTATCAGAATAATGACAAAACTGCAAATTTGAATTGAACAACAGTATATAGTACTTTTATGAAGATTTCTTCACATTGATCAACATTTAAAAACAGTAATATGACAAGGTACTCATGTCACATGGGTGGGTAACTGCATTACAAGACAGAGGAGTTGGAGTTGAAACGCCAGCACAGGCATTTATTAAATTAAACACAAAACAGAAAGTAAACAAACAGGTCATACGACGCTACCAACAACTGACACATACAAGACAGTCAAGGAGCAAGTCTCAATCGAGCGCCCGTCTGTAAACAATCATTTGATCAAAAGTAACAACTCCAAAAACCACACAAAGCAAACCAGTTTCCACATAATTTATACCAACACTAATCCCCCTGTGGTATATTTAAAAGAAAACAGTAAAGAAACGAAAAAGGAAAGAATGTACACTTACATGCTGAATACAGTAATTACATGTCCTTTCTGTTGAAAAAACTATCCAGCGTAGACTGCTCCTCATGGTCGTTGCCTGGTTGCAGTTTGTGTGAAGATGACTGACAGGCAATGACGGCGTTCGTCATGCATGATTCGTACTACAATAGGTAATCTTCTTACCCAGTTGCTCAGTTTGGGAGGATGGCCTGCTCTAAGCAGATTCTGGGTGGTGCTGTATACCTTCCACTTCTTAATGAATGACTTGACTGTGCTCCAATGGATATTCAATGCCTTTGAAATCTTTCTATACCCCTCCCCTGATCTGTGCCTTTCCACAACTTTATCCCAGAGTTGTTTTGAAATTGTTTTGGTATTCAAGATAGCATCTTTGCTTTGAATGCACCACCCAAATGTGGGACCTTACAGAGACAGGTGTATTTAATCTGAAATCATGTGAACTACTTTTACTGCACACAGATGGACTCCATTTAACTTATTGTGTGAATTCTGAAGGCAATTGGTTGCAACTGAGCTTATAGGAAAGGGGGTGAATACTTATCTAATGAAGACTTTTCAGGTTTTTATTTTTAATTGATTTGTTTTTTCACGTCCCCATTTTTTCACACATAGAAAGTGTTGAGTAGGTTGTGTAAATCAAAGGAAAAACAATTCCATTTAAATACATCAAGATTTCAGGTTGTAACACTACAAACTGTGAAAATGTCGAAGGGGGGGTGGTGAATACTTACTATAGGCACTGTATATATACTGTATGTATTTTTATATATACGTTATTTCAAAAGACTGGGTAAAACTTTTCAAATATGGTCCCCAGGTTCTTCAGTACTGGATTCTGCCGAGTCAACACCCAGGGGGATTAAAGTCATCATTAAGGCAAAAGAGTTTCATCACAGTTGAATAAGCAGGGGACTCAACCTTAAACCATTATTTGAACCATATAAATGTGTTGCTTCAGTTGCTAAAACATTTCCATTTTTAATCAATGCCACTGGTATCTCTCATTTTCTAGTACAATAGTTGCTATTATGAACTTTATCAGTTTTACGTCGTTGCTAACCAATCATTTAACGACAAGTGTTTTCAGTTAAGTCAAGGCACTGTGGGCTGCGTGTGCAAACAGTTCATTTTTCCATAATTAAAAATGTGCTGTAAAAGAATAGCAAGCGCTGCAAAAAGAGGGGGAAAAAAAGTTAATATAGATCTGTCAACGGCCTTTACTCATATCAAGGAGTGTAACTGCCTCACATGAGTAGATACAGGGATATGCAATCTCTACACAACTGCTCCTCTGTGGGCATTACAAATGTTTGCAAGGGAAAAAATCTTGGGAGACCTGTGAAGTAAATGAATTTGGTCTCGGTCTGTGAAATGTCATTCGTTTCATTAAGGCAAGTGATTAGTGCAGAATGTTAACAATATTAAAGTGGGCTTCAGTTTGAAAAACCAAAATATATGAGCTTGCATGCCGATTAGAGTTTATTGAACTGTGAAATTTGACTCCCTTGGAAGACTGCAACAAAACATTTTTGTAGTACCACAAAGGCCCCCCCCCCCCCACCCCCGTGTACCATTTTGGGAAAGGAAACCACACCAGTTACAAAAGTACTGTGGTACGGCTTAATGTGAAGCTTCAGAAAATAGTTTAGTTTAATTAAAGTGGTTTCTCCCTATTTTGCCACAGAGCAAAGACCTCTTCAGGGATTTTCCAACTTCCATAATGCTTTGTGTGCAAGCATAACACATCAACCCAAAGTCAGCTTGAGCAATGTGTAAAAGCTAATAAAACTAAGAAAATGTCAATTAAAAAAGTCCAGATTTGTTTACTATGTGGAAGTGAAATGATTGGCTCGTCTGTCAATCAAGTCTTGGGCTATAATTGGCCCATCCTAATGTTGTAGGAACATTCATTGAAAGTCGATAAGATGATTACCAGAAGTGTACAATCAAAACAAACTACTATTAAAAATCATTGATTTTGTATTTCATTGCTGCCCACAACATTACAGAAAAGCATCAAGACAGTAACACACACCAGTACATTTCCAGTTGTGAATGGATGCATTGTATGTTGTGTGAAAGTTTAATGGGAAGGCATGACAGTGTGAGACTAGGTACAATTGTTTTGTGCCTTTTTAATTTATGTGATTGAAAGTTCTTTGGGCCAAGGTAGGAGTTCCTGCTGGCAACAGTTTACCTTGACAATTAAGGTTATGTAGGTGGCCCAGAATATCCTGACTAGACTCTCCCACTGGGATGCTTCATAGGCTCCAACGAAACACAGTCCAAATGAATGTCATATTTAGAAAAACCAACATAGCAAGTGAGCCTTTGGTCATAGCAAGTGAGCATCATTAAAATAAGCCAGTGTTTAACTGCACATTAATGAAACACAGACTCCATGCAGCAAGATAATTAAAGCAATAAATCACCCTAACATATCTGCGGAAAAGCGCCTACTAAAATTTATATTAGAACTGAATTCAAGTGCTTACTTACATCATTGCTTTGCACAAAAACCTACAATATGTATATTACATATACAGTAAAATCCTTCCGTTCAATAACAAAAACACCTTTCTAGGCCATTATAAAAATTGCTACAGTATAACACACCTTACCCTTCCCAAATATTTGTATGACCTTTAGTCTACTTCATACTTATTTTGATTGTTTATTATAAAATCAAACGAAACAGTTTCTCCTGTTGCTGTTTTCAAAACATAAGCTCCAAAATACCAGAATTCTACTTTGTTAATCAGAGGAGAACTCTCCCTAGCTCTTTTATTATAATAATAATAATAATAATAATAATAATAATAATAATAATAATAATTTTGAATAAAAATAAAAAATATGTTCAATGAGTCTTTAATTGCATACATACACACACAGGGTAAAGGCAAATCAGGTCATATTTGGGGGGCAAAAATTGGGCTTTATCAAGTTTAACTCTAAAAACAGAATCTGGGATTAATGGCAGGGGAGGAAATGCATACATTAAACCAGTTGACCATGGAATGGACAGGCCATCTACTGCCATGGCTGCTTCTTGTTGTAACCTGGAGCAGAATAGTGGCAGTTGGGTATTTTCTGCTGTGGCAAATAGGTCTACCTGTGGTTGAACCAGTCTGTGGAAAATCCATTGTAAAACTTGTGGCCAGATTTGCCATTCATGAGGCAACCTCTCTGATCAGATGGTCTGCCAGGCTGTTGTCGAGTCTGGGTAGGTAAGCCGCCTGTATGTGGATGTCCTGTGTCCTGCACCAATTCCATATCCTTAAGCCCAGGAAGCATAGTTCCCATGACCTTGTGCCTCCCTGGTGATTTATGTATTTTACTAACGTGGTGTTGTTGGTAAGAACTAGCACATGTTCCTGTTTTAAAAATGGTGCAAAGTGTTTCAGTGCCAGGAAGACTACTAAAAACTCTAGCTGGTTTATGTGTCGGTTTCTTTGTCTCGGTGACCAGGTTCCCTGTACTTGTGCTTCCTTTAGGTGTGCTCCCACCATAGTAGGAAGGCGTCTGCTACAGGCGGAATGTTGGATGTTGTTGAGACAGCTGTAGCATGTGAGGTGAGACTCGCCACCATCTTGCTTCTGTTGCTGCTTCCAGAGACACCTTGATGCGGCGAGAGTCTGGTAGAGTTGAGTTCCATGAAGAAAGGAGACAATGTGTGTGTCTCGTGTAATTTTGTATCACCAGTTGTCAAACAGTGGTCACTCTCCTCTGTGAGATGCACCTTCCCCGATATAGTGTTGAAATGGGCCCCCAGCAATACCAAAGACTGTGCTGGGGAGAGCTAGGATTTTTCCATGTTTACTAACAAGCCCAGGTCTTGAAACAGTTGAAGGGCTGTGTCTCTGTGTTCTAATGCCCTTTCCTTAGATGGGGCTTGTATCAACCAGTCATCGATGTACGGGTAAACATGGATTCCCTTGTTTCGTAGATGTGAGGATACTTCTACCCTCACCTTGGTGAACACTCTGGGGGCTGTGGAGATCCCGAACGGAAGCACCTTGAATTGGTACATGCCGTCCTTGATGGCAAACCGAAGGTATTTCCTGTAATTGGTGTGTATGGGAAGATGAAAATAGGCACCCTTGAGATCTATAGAGACCACCCAGTCTCTGGTTTGAACTGCCTTGATGACAGTATCCAAAGATGCCATTTTACCTCTGTGAAGATGAGGGGACCAGTTCTATAGTATGGGAAAGGAGCATGGATCTTATCTCCTCCTGTAGAAAGACCCCTTGTGGACCTGACCAGTCCAGTCGAGTCCAGATGATCCCTGTTGCTGGTGGTTGGAACCGGAATGGTACTGTGTAGCCATGTTGTACGAGCCCCAGGACCCTGGGTTTGATGTTATTTTCTGCCAATTTTTTAAAATATGAAACACTTCCCCCTACTGGCAGAAGTGAGGGGTGGACCGACACCGGTTGCTGACCGGGAAAATGTCAGGAGGATGTAGAAGGTTTGCCTCTACCTCTGGCAAAGCCACGGAAGGATCCGTATGGCCTGGAGCCTTGTCCCCTTTGGAACCTGCTCTGTCCTCCAAAAGGTAGATTGTGTTGGTTAAGGCCTGAAAAACCTTTGTCTATTAAAATATCACCTATTAGGGGGTATGCCTCTGCCTGTTGTTGAGCAGGATCTAATGGCTTGCCTTGCCTCCATCTGTGGTAGGTAATCCTTGAGGTCAGTGCCAATCATTAAGTCTCCTTGAAATGGTAACTCCATGATCTTGGATTGTATGTCAGGAGTTAAAGAGGATGTCTTCATCTGAAGAACTCATCCCTAGCCCTAGCATTGTTGTTGATGCTGCCACATGCCGCCTGCAGCTGGATTTTTGCACTAGTTTTCTCCTCTTCTGCAGCCTGCATGGTGAGTTCAACATTCTCCGGAGTAGGGGTCTGTAAGGCAGCAGACATCTGGCTCCATAATTTGTCTTGCTATTTGGCTGAATGGATTTGATAACTGTTGATGCGCATTTTGCAAGTGGAGGCAGCATATTCCTTCTTCAAGAAGGTATCAATTTTCCCGTCTACACCCACTGATGTAAAGGATTTGGAAGATGAGCTGGTGGTTGGTGTAGACATCATGGTATCTATTTTGGGCTGCTTAAAAAGATTCTTTGTGTCCAGTAGGTATGCTATAGAATTTTTCTACTCTATGTAGATATGATGTAGCACATGCAGGTTTTTTCCATAAAGCCTCAATGGGACTCCAGACTCATGGAAGGAAAAACCTTAAAAGGCTTCTTTATCCTTTGCATCTAAGATGCGCAGCACATCATCCTCCTTAACTAGTCTGGGAATTAGTGTTTAGAGAAGAGAATATCATTTTCAAAACCACCTCTGCATTAGTGTATTCCATTGAAATAGCTTCTCCAGTTACTGACCTGTCATCATCAGAGGTGGAGTCCATGACGATGAGTCCATCATCATCTCCCATACTGCGAGCGTCAGCTCAGTAGTATTGGTCTTGTGCACTCCAAGTTGCTGCGGCTGTGTCAGCCACCAGTGTTACTTTTGCAGAGGCACAAGTTGTCTTGAGCTTTCAAACTCTTGCAGCCACTGATAAAAAATATCCTTGGTTACCAGGGGCAAGAATTCCTGTGGAGTTGTTGGCTGGGTAGCCTCGGTAGGGGTCTCAGTAATGGCCTCTGCAATTCTCTCCCTGCTGCCGTGAGAATTAATGGATTTACTCGTTCTCTTCCTTGGGGAGACTGGGTGGATCTTTTACGCTCTGTGGAGCTGCTTTGTCTTTTAGTTGACATTTTAGTTGATAAAGTGCGTGATTTTTCAGAACCTAGAACTGGGGGAGAAGGAGCCTTTGCCCTTTGAATCGGTGCATCTGACATGTCAACACACATAAGACAGGCCTCTCTACCACAAGACAGTGAAAGAGAACCACACAGTGAACACACAAAAGGCATGTGTGTGAAAAGACTGATAACCAGAATAACTAGCAGTGCAGAGAAGGATTATATAAAGGATATCTGGGAAAAGAGATCGGCTTTTCTCCTGACCCAAGCGACATGGAGACTGGGAGTTCACTCTGTGTGGGGAGTTCATCAAATGAGGTAAGAAATAAATATTTGATCAAAGACAAACTTACACAGAAAAAAAAAGTCTGAAGATCAGCCAGAAGACTGAGCACTGCACGTGTGCGACACATTGGTACCCTACACTGTGGAATGGAGTGAGCCATGCCTCAGACTTAAAAAGAAACAAAGCTTACAGGTAACAAGTGTGCTCACTGTGGTAAATGCCTCTTGACTCTTGTTTGCCTGCAGTCTGTATTTACCTACTGACTGACTCTTGCTTCCTTGTTGACTTACTCTAACAAAGGCTCCCTATGCAGAGTTTTCTGTAATCACAGACATATTTACAACTGTTAAAGAAAATGGACTGTCATCTTTTTGCCAACAAGCCACAAGAAGCATGAATACTCCCTGTGCCACTAGTTTGTACCAAGAAAAGAAATCTGACTGTTTGCTTGTCCTGTCTCACTTCTTAAAATCACTATTTTGTTGTAGGCAGCCAGACACTTGCTGGGTATCTCTGTCTGTGTCACTTCTGATTCATTATGTGCAGTGCAAACTTTCTTTGTTTATTCTGCCCAACTGTGGTGTTTATAAAAAGAGCATATGTACTGCATTTTCCTTTTATTACTTTTCCCTGTAGAGACCATTAAAAAGGTTTACTCTGGTAAAAGCCCACTCTTTACACAAGTAATATGCAGATGTGTATGTACAGAGATGCGTGTTATAAATAGTAAAAGAAACTTGAATTGTAATAAAATAACTTGCATCTGTTGTAGTTAAAGTCTTGGCAAAGTTAAGAAAATCCCACAGAAGAGAAACAGGTGTCCCATAAAAAATAATAATTAAAAAAAAAAAAAAAAAACTTTTGTAACAGTAGCTTTTCCCTAGCTCCAAACACCATCTGCATTAGCACCCCCTACGATCACCATGAACATTCAAGCCAAATTCCCAACCATAGAAGAGGAATATATTTTAAAGGAGCATTAAGTTTTCAAGGGTGTAAAAATGTGATTTGTTTAGTGGCCACTAGGCGGACTCTTTCTTGAGGGACACCACACACACCCTTGTTTGTAGATATGAAAGTTATAAAGACTCTTACATTTATTGTGCAGATACAGTATCTACCAGTACTCATATCTCATAAAATGGATTCAGGCAACGCAATAAGCAAGAAGAAGCGTTAAGTTACATGGTATGGCTTGTACAGTGTGGGAGTTTTTTTTATTGTTGCTGCATGTTTTTAAGCAGTGGTGTACTGATAAATATAAAAGTGGGTAAACTCCCCTGTTTGGTGGAGTTGAACAGATAGATTGAACAGATAAACATGAACACATACATTGTTATTGGCCCTCTGCCAACCAGAGCCCCCCCATACAATTATTTCCCCTCTCGGGTGCTGTTCACATGTGAACAGTCAGACCCGCAGTTCTTTCGCGGGATAGGATGAAGGCTACTAGCACCACCCTGCAGGTCCAGTGTGCCTAACAGAACACACACACACAAAACATGCAGCCCAGTGGTCACGCCACCCTGTTTGCACCACAGTTCTGAAAGAGCTCTCAGCTGTCAGGTTTGAGCGCAGCAACACAATACAGACGCTCACCGTTAAAATATCTTGTCTTTAACCCAGGATTTGCATGTCACAAGACAGTAGAAATACTCTGTATCCCTGTGACAGAAATACAATGAATCTTGGTTGTAAATCTCCCTTCCGACCTGTGAGGGCGCTAAAAGAGAGTTTTTTGGACGGGCTGGCCTGACTTCTTTTCCCGGGTCGTGCAGTCAGTCAGTCTGGAAGAAGACGAGACTCAGGGAAACTACGTAGCAGCCGCAGATTGTAAAGGCAGCTGCACTCGTTTACCAAGGAGTCATGCCTGACAGCATATAAGGGGAACGTAATCTGTTCCTTTACTTTGGTTACAAAAAAGAACCCAGAAGGATCCATGCAGTATTTGTGAAATATCGTGAATGTTTGTTTGTCTTGTCTATAATTGTTACTTTTGTTTTCATAGACAGCTAACACGTTCCAGAGTTGTTGCTAAGGGCCAGCATAAAACCTGGAACAGCACTACACTATTGTCACACATTAAACTGTATCACCCACCACGAGCACTACAGCACGCACCCAGGACTGGTGACCGTTCCTGCACTGGTGACTGATTCCTGCACTGCATCACCTCTGCACCTGTACATAATCAACCACATTGCCACAATCCCTTATACAAGAAGTGGGTAAATAATATATTGCCCAAATTAAAATTGGGTGAATGCCATTTATCTGTGTATACCCTCGACTACACTATTGCTTCCAAGACTGTCTTGAAACAATTTCTATGGAGCCGAGTTTTATTGATTGCAACTGGACGTTTGGCACTGTAGCTGAGGTTTGTACAAAGCATAGATTTCTAGCATTTCAGACATGCAAGATACTTTAAAAATATATCAAATGCAATTTCTGGCCTTTTAAAGTTTTGAGTTTTCAAATGGAGAGGCTTGTGATACAGAGGGCAGATTCACAAGACTTTCAGGTCTTTTGCCTCGAGTAAGAGATTTAATCAGGGGTGAAATTATTATTATAACAAAAAGAAGCGCATATTTGAATCAAAAAGAAGCACGCTTGTATCACTCAGTCATGTACTGTAATAAAACACTTCAGTTAAACCTTACATGACAAGCATTAAGAAACATTACACTATGCAGTAACTGCTGTAGAGAGGGAGTTTTGTTTCAAGATATACCAAAAAGGGATGCGGTTCTACAAAAAAAACATTAAATTAAATAAACAAATAAAAAGTATATGATTACAAAAGGCACTATAAAAAAAAATGATGTACTTGACCATTTTAATCTCCATAGTATTCTTTGAAATCATCCCCATGCTTTCCAGACCCTGGGTACTCACCTACAACAGGACCTGGCCATGCTACAGCAGCAGCCTTGGATTAGAACATATATCCCTGTTTTGTTTTGTTTTACTTATTACTTATCCTACAATAATCTATTCTGTGTGATCCTCTGTTGTGTTTCTGCATAGATGAGTTACCATGATCTATTCCAGAAAAAAAAAGTGTATTTCAAGCAGAAACTAGACATCACATTTTCTTTTCTTTAATCCTTGTGGTTTCTTCACTATAAACAAAATGGCAAAATACACATTTTTCTAAAGCAATATAATTACTGTGGTTTACTTATGCCTTTTGTTAGATGTACATGCAAGTGAAAACTCAAATTTAAACTCAAATAAACTCTTCAATAAAACGTGGATAATGGGGCGTTGTACAAAGAAGAAACAACTCACCGTTTCGGTTTTCTTTTATTACAGTCCTCATACAGAAAATTCTACTATCACAACAGAACAAAACCAAATGTTGATCACTATACTTAACGTGTACCTTTCAACTTGGGCCAGTGTTTGGAAAGAGTGAAGCACATCTATATCCCGATTGCCAAATCTGAAGCACCACTTTGTTAATCTTGTTTTTTTTTTTTTTTTGTTTTGTTTTTTTTTTTTAAACTAAATTTAGTAGGTCGCCAGTTGTTTGATTTATCATTTTTTCTCCCAATTTGGAATAGCCAATTATTTTTTAGGCTCAGCTTACCAAGTCCTCCAAGGTATGTGCCGTCAGCCGGACGTCCCTTTCACACTGCAGGCCCACGAGCCACCTCAGAGTTACAGCATCAGAGGACAACGCAGCTCTGGGCAGGTGCCCAGCCAGACTACAGGGCTTGCTGGTGCGCGGTGAGTCGAGGACACCCTGTACGTATAGTGATGCCAATTAAGAGACAAGTTACTGGGGGGCTACATTGGCCAAACAAAATCCTGTTGGTGGCGGCATTTGAGAAACATTGCACAAGTGGACAGAAAGCATGACTGTTGGATGAAAAGCAGATAAAAATAGTCCCGGTAGCCAGTACTGACATTAAAAGAAGACCCAGTACGGAGCAGAATTTCACCCCTGGATTTAATCCACTTCAAAAGTGAAAACACATTTATTGTTCTAAACTTAGTCGCCAGTGGACATTAGGCTGCTTTATTCAACACAACTGCCATGTAATTCCACACAACTGTTTGGGAGGTGTTTGTACACTTAGCAATGAGATTAAGCCTTCATGGCACCTGCTAGGACCGTGCCTAACTATAGGCAATGCCATTGCCCATCACCTTTCAAGATCACTAAAATTCACTCAAGAAAAAAAAAAAAAAAACAGAGTCAGGGCAATTGTTTTCAGTAACATAGCCTAATGTTAAGGGCTAAAGGCAAGGATCCAAGTGACCCTATTCCTTGCTCCACACATGTAAACATAGTCAGTAATTGTGGGTCTTGAGCAAAGAATTGAGGGAGCAGCGGTACCACATTTGCTCTGGTACTCTGACGACCCAGGATAGCATCCCATCAGAAGCATGCACTTGCAGTAGTAGTAGGCTACTTGATGAAATACTCAAATTCTCTGAGTTTATATGTGAGCTACTACTACAACTACCGCTACTATGATGACTGATACTTTTTAAAAATAGATTTTTCATAAATTCATATGTAACAATATCTGTAATGATCAAGAAGTACAACCATTACCTTGAAGAGACAGACTTTCCGCCTAAAACAAACCCCTCGGAGAGGGTCAACTCTATTTGAATAGCTTTTTCAGGACCTCGTCAGATCAATGCAGACAAACACCCCTTCACTGTTGTTTTTCATTCAAACAGTAAACACTTACTCAGATATTCAGATTTAGCACATCACTGCTTTTCATTTCCACATAGAAGATTTGAGACATTTTCACTGTCTTGTCACTGTCACTGACTTTAAGGGAAAGCTAAAACTGTATAATGTCCGTGCATATGACAAAATCCAGACACTAACCTTAAGTAGGACCAACAAGTTAGTTCTAAAGAGAGGGGTAGTGAAATGCCCATGAATGCAACTTTTAATGAAACCGGATGCTCCAACAGTTGAACTATCCTGTTTCAATCTGATAACACTCTAAATTACTTGTGGACCCCGCAAAACAATTAATTTAATTGCAATTCTATATGGAACAGGGAGCATCTAACTTTACATTCAGCTAAGTAATGTCATGGTCTGACCAATTCAAGATGAAACAAGGCATAATTACTGCAACATGCAACAATTCCATACTTTTTTTTTTTTTACAAAAGGTCCATGGAGAAGGGCTTCGCTATTATAGTATTTTATCAAAAAATGAAGCCAGGTGTATACTAGATTCCTGAATGCCCTTGAAAATGTGATATTGAGACACAGTCCATGACTACTTTTGGTATTGCACTTCGAATATATGTCAATTATAACCAATTTAACACAATGCAATATTGAAATGTAAATAGGACATAGCTGGATAATTGCTACAGATAAGTTACACATCAATCAACTTTTAATCAAAGAGGTAGAGTAAAATGAATGGTCTGCTGATTACCCCTCATTTACTGACCAGCAATACCTAGAACAGTACAATACAAGTAAATGACAGAAGCCCTACTGAATAAGCAGCCGCCAATGGGTAGTCCCTTTCAGGTTTCACAATATTAAGAGTCAGAAGAAATTTAGTTTGAAGATTTGAATTTAACAACATATTTATTTTGTAAATACATTTCATTCTTTTTATTTATTTTTTCACTTTAGTGTGTCCAATTATTATTTTCCCCTGATCTTCTCCCAATTTGGAATGCCCAATCCTCCTATCCCACGATAGCTTCCTTTTTCACCCAGGAACTCAAGTGGATGTCAGTGCGCTACAATCCTCTGGAGGATGCAGGCTAGCCCTGCAGGTGTCCGCCTTTGAGCTCGCTGGGCTCCTGGCCAGCAGGGTTCACTGTTGCACGATGAAGAGAAAGTCCCTGCCAGCTTTGCCTCCCTAGCCCAGCGAACATCGGCCTACTTCGCACAGCCAGAATGGGAACCTCCGCTGTATGACTCAGCTGAGGACCACTTTTTTATGATTTTTTTTTTTTTTTTTTTTTTTTTTTTTTTTAATTAAGGTGATAACCCATTGAGATTAGGGTCCCATTTCCATTATTGTCTCGGTGCAACAATGGCATTTAATTACATCAATCAGTCTGTATATTTCTGAGAAACATAATAAATAAAATTATAGTATGAGATCCAAGTAAATGAGCAGTGTAAACCCTTTATAAAATGGAGTACTCATAGCCAATTCTCAATTTTCCATTAAACTCCCTAGTTCTTCAGGAAGCTCCTAATTTCTTTCCAGCCTGAGCTGCCAGGTTACTTTCAGACACTGTCAGACTCTACTTTTCAAGCAACAATACACATTTGTGTAACTGAAATACGATCAAACATGGCAACATTATCATTTCATCCAGTCCCTCCTATTGCATTAAAGACTAAAATATATTGCAAAATGCATTACTGTCAAACCAGTTTATAACAGCTTCTCAAGGGATCTAGAAATAACATTTATACGCAGGTGGTCTTTGTATGCAAGTGATTTAACATGGAAAATACAGTCAATATTGTGGATATTTATCAGATTGGTTACACATGTAAATGTTGTCTTTTTACACCACTGCAGTAAATTTAAATCTACAGGATGTAGCCACTTTGAGAAGTAGTAGTAGTTGAACTAAGTGCTAAGTGTGAAAATAGATACAGCGATATCCAGGAACGACTACACAAACTTTAAGCTTGATGTTGTTTAAATTGTTTAAATTTAAGATTGTTTTTTTTATGCTTGGTTATATTTTCAAATTAATTAGGAGAAAAGGGAAGTTAACAAAAACAATTAATATTGGAGTCAGGTTAAAGGCAGTTCTAAACACAAAATTATTTTGGTTACAGGGAAGTTAATCCAGGAGCATTCCATTTGGATTATATCAACCACCTACATATGTTTAGGGGTAACCCCAGGACAACCTTGGATAGATAGGCAGTTGGGTCATTCCATATGAAATCAATCAAAAAAGGGCAATTTTTCACTTGACCTTGATTTTGTTAAACTTGTGCACATAATATTGTGTTTGATAGAAATGGTTACACTGTGTATTGTAGGCCCGAGTGACCTTCCATTCATGAGATACAGGTCATCAAAGCTTGACCTGATTTGGACACCCACCCTACTTTGACATAGAAAGCTGATGTTGGTGTTGTTTTAAAGCTCTCAAATAGGACTATATGTCAAAATTGAAATACAAGATAAACTTGTGTAGATAAGACCTTTAACCTCATCCAGGTCAAATCATGTAACCTTGGATTTTTGTCAGTTTTTGAAAGCTTGTAGCCTAGACCCTTCTTTGCATTTCCTGCAAGTTTCACTTTATGCCTGCCATTGGTTGAGGCACAGCACAGAGTTGAATGCAGTGTGTCAGGTGAATCTTCTAAGTGAAGTGATTACACACCTAAAACAAAAATATTTATTTGCAATAGAGTATACTCTCCTCTCCTGTTAAATTGAAGCTACAGTGAACTGGTGCAGCTGTAACAGCTATTACTATATTAATGAATTAACCAAGGCGCCCTATTTACACAACTAGCTAAAACAAACAAAAACAGGTGAATTAAATATAAATCAATACTGAATTGTGCACGTTTCATTTTGTCCTCACTAGTGGTATTTCTGTCAGCTCATGTTTAACACTTTAAGTGATGTTCTCCAGGAGCTGTAAATTACCACTGTTCAAATACAACGAATCCATGAGCCTGGAAAAGAAAAAATATTGTTAAAAGTGGTGGAAATGTAGAGGTTTCATTTTCAGGTCTCTGTCTTTATATTTCTGCATGCAACACAATAAACCATTCACCTATGCTTAAGTTGCCCTCTTCCTTCGTAGCCATTCTTAAGGCTTTTGATGCTTTGGCCATCTGCTTGTCTCTCAGGGTGTAAGTCCTTTTTGTTGTTGGCTCCACTGATGTCAGCACATCCCCCATGTCTACAATAAACTGATCTGGACAGTGTGGGAAACACAATGATTGTGCTGGTCCATTCAGGTGCAGGAAGTTAATTTCAGCCTCCTGTTTCTTCTGATTAGCAGACACCACCAGCCCGAGCCACCAGTGACTTCATACTGAACAGTAATGTATCTTTTCACATGGTCATATGGTAGGACAACCTCTTCAACTGTCATTGATTCTTCTCTTTGTTTTGTTGACTGGAAGAACTCTCGTACAAAGACATTTGCTTGGGAAACTGGTTGAAAGAAGAGGTGGAGATACCATGTGCCAGGCGCAGTTCTTACTTTGAGGAATCGTTGCTCCAGAAAATCTTGCTCTGCTTGCCATTGTGTTATCGTGAAGTATTCTACTTCAAGAGCAGGAATGTTGTCTTTTGCAAACCTGCACAATTGGTGTGGAGTCTGGATGTGTTCATGGTATGGACGTTACAAACTGGCTTTTGTTGCCATTCGTTTAATGGTTCCTCCTACACCATCACAGGGTCCTTTGCCATGAGATGTTGCAAAGAAGTTCCACTCTGCTTCCACGCCAAAATATTTAAAGTGCTGCCAAATGTTGATGACCTGTATCTCATGAATGGGAGGTCTGGTAGGCCTAAAACTTAAACTGTAACCACTTCTCCCAAAGACAAACATGCATGGACATTTTTATCCAAATCAAAGGAGGTCAAGGTTTTTGGTGATTGATTTCATATGGAATGACCCAGTTGGTGCAATCCAGGGTGATTTCCCAAGTGCTGTTGTAAACCAATGCCATGGTAAAAATAGAGTGAAGTGGATTTAAAAGATAGTTATTGCAGTGTAGCAACAGTTACAGTGTTCACCACCAGCGTGCAATTTGTCAAAAAAAAAAAAAAAAAAAAAAAAAAAAAAAAAAAAAATGAAATCTGTGTATAGCCAATAAACACTGGAAATGGTTACTCAATTCACGTTAACTTGTTCGCGGGATTTAAAGATGTATTACAATGAAGATACGCATGACTTAAAACAGAACTGCAAATTGTTGTGAAATGTAAGAAAAATGCCTACGCACTCAAAAAAAAAAAAAAAAAAAAAAGTGCCCATGACCATAAGGATTCATTGTGGAAGACAGCAAAGGAAAGAAGGTTAAGTGTGTAAGTACTGTTGAGTTATTACTATACATACTTTGACAGAAAAAAAAAAAACACCAAAGCATTTTGGAAAGTAAACAAAAACATTAATTTCATACAGTACATAAAACAAAAGCCCAGACAAAAAAAAACAAACATTTACATAATTTTAAAACAGCTAAAAATGAGGACTGAAAAATTTGAGGGCGGTGTCTATTATAAATCTGATATCCGAGTGCTGTGGTTATTCAAGGAGAACAATAATTGAAAGTGTACGGTAACCCTGTGAAGAGTTAACAAAGAAAAGCATGGGGTTAGGGTTTTTTTTTTTTTTTTTTTTTTTTACGGCAAATGAAAAAACTGAAACAGCTCATTCCAGTTAGCTATTTATATAAAATGAGTATGAATAAATCTACAGAGCCTCAGTCATTAATAATCTGTGAAAGTGCTTCTGTGTGTGGCATGTGTCATGGCTTAAGTTGTCAGCCTGGTTAAGTGTAACTGACTGTGCAGGGATGGAGAGACAACAAGATGGCAGACATTCAAGTCCTACCGTATGAAGCAAACATCAGGAATGACCTTAATGCTCTCTATACAGGAAGGTAATAAAAACAGCATTACCTTTTAAAGACACATGCTGTATCTTGCAGCTTGTTCAGAATACCGTGCATGGAATTCTGACTAAAACTAGGCAATAAAAGCAACACAGGAGGCTTTTTCCTGTAGAGCTCTGAAATTAAGACTCTGCCTTCATTTGCCAGGGAAGCTGGGACCGTTACAGTTTTCAAATCAAGACTAAAAACGTACTTTTATAAAATGGCTTTCTTATCTTAGTGGGTTTTAATGTAACTTTAAAATTGCTGCTTTTGTATTATTATGTGTATGTATGTCAATTAAATGGTCCGACTGTGGCAGTTGCATGTGTGACGCGTTATACAAATGCATTGTGCTTTGTGTTTTTTTTCTGTTATGTACTGTACAGTGCTTTGCGATACTTTTGTATATAATATGTCTATGGAACCTGTACAATGATTGAAGTCACCTGGAATGGAATGTAAAATACTGTAATGACAGATTGCAATGTACTTAGTTTTTCATCACTTCAGTACCTCATTGCTATGTGCCGAGAAGCTAGGGCGAGTTTATATAATGAGAACAGGGTGGTTCCTGTCTAAAATTTCTAATCATCTGACTACAGCATAACTGGTTTATGCAATTGTTCTTGGAGCAGTCAAAAGTACATAGCAGAAATTCCACAAATAGCAACTTACTGTAACTTCTGTGTATGTAATTGTAACAATGCATTTTAAATAATTTTATCGTATAGCAAGGTACTTTAAAAAAATATGCTTGTCGTGTCTCTGTCACGGTGAACTGCCTTTATTGTGAACCGATCTTCAAACTATCATACACTTCTAGCCTTTACACATTTCAGATTACCTTTAGCTATAGCCCCCATTTGTGTGCATTGGTGTTCAGCATATTGGTTTTAGGATTCTGTTTTATACAGGGAGGTTGTGTGGACCAGTGGTTAAACCAGGAGGTCCCCAGTTCAAATCCCAGCTCAGCCATTGACTCATTGTGTGACCCCGAGCAAGTCACTTAACCTCCTTTCGGGTGAGACGTTGCTGTAAGTGACTCTGCAGCTGATGCACAGTTCACACACCCTAGTCTCGTATCTTGTAAAGCGCTTTGTGATGGTGGTCCACTATGAAAGGTGCTATATAAAGATTATTATTTATTAATGTTTTACTTTGAAAATTCCCAACAAAATTATAGTTTCCGTTGAAATTTCAAACAAAATACATTCTGACTTGGTTTTGCATGCTCATAGTACTGGTGGAGAAAAAGAAAACATGAAACACTTTTTGTACAAACAGTAGTCAATCCACATTAACACTGAAATATGAATTAATGCTAGGGATTGTAATGTTACATGCAATTATATCTCTCTCCTTAGCCATTGACCTGAAGCTCAAAAACACTTCTTAAAAGTGATGCAAAGCAGATATGAACTAACATGTTTCTCTATTCAAATATTACTTATTTTAAAAAGTTAACTATGAATGCAGTCCAAATTGTCATATGTTTTTTTTTTTTTTTTTTTTTTTTTTTTTCAAACACCAAATAAAAATAGACAAAACACAAGCATTCAGGGGGGTGTAAGTATTATTTAGAAGTTTAAGATTTGTAATGGAGGGCACTCATGTTACATTATGATTGGTCAAATAGGAGCATTGTGCTTATACTTGGAAATGTGTCTGTGGGTTCACATACTGACCTATCTGTGCAGAAGCTCATCACACTAACAATTCTATATACACTGCCTTAAACTGTAGGTAGGTGTTTAATGAACTTTTACTTTGAGTTTCTTCCACTCTCCACTAAACCAAGACTTTGCCTCATACAAGACCACAATTAAACACATGGGTCCATTAGCATTACTATACATTTAAGCTATCTGCTAAGCGCTTCAAATGGAGCCAACAGATTTGTGCAAAGGAGAAGACACGAGCTTGAGGAATTGAGGTTGTCAATACCTGCCCATCAACTTGAACAATACAGGCCCAGTAAGCATTTCCAAAAAAAAATTCTGACTTCAACCCTAATATAGAAGAGGAAAGAAATAGATCTGTTTCTATTAGCAGGTGTGCAGGTACCAAGAACAGTAGCAAGTTCTCCATGACACAGAAAAAAAAGACAGGAGGGCTAGGAAATAAGTAATTATAGGTCAGTAAGCATGACTTATTGCTGCAGGTAAGTTCCTGGAGACAAGAATGAAAGCATGAGCGGAAGACCATCAAGGTGAAAACAAATGATGCCCTGACAGCCCAACCTGATAAAGACAGAGCAGGTCATGCTTAACAAACCTCTACATAGCTTTATCAATATGGAGCACTCAATGCAGGCACATGTCCAATGTGTTTCTAAATTGTACACTTGTCTATGGACCCCTGTTCGTTTAGCTGTGGGTAGCAACTACAGGTTTACCTTTCATACACACTCATTTGGCGGTAACAGCAAGCTATTATTCTCTGGCAGTGAATAAAGTAATTCTAGTCAAGACGATCTGTATACAAGTAACCACAGAATATCATAATTCATATTCTTGAATGCGTGTCAAAGTCATATTTAAACACGACTGCATGTATTTATTTTTTCTGCTTACTTGCTTTTAAAGAGAGTGGGTAGTGAGAACATTCCCTCTTCGTGGTGTTTAAACACAGCCTCACAATGAGGATTAAGATTGTGCTTGCAATTTTTCAATATTTTATAGGGTTTTTTTCTTCATCATTTTAGTTAATCCAAAATGAAAAATGATACGGAATCCTGTATATCTATCCCCTCCCATTGACCTACTAGCTTCTGGTTACCATGTGGAACAAATAACAAAGGCAAAGCAGGAAGCAGGGGCAGGAAAATCTACATTTCACACTTCACTCTCACCGATCACTAATGCATACTTGCCAACAAATGGAAATTGCGCAGCAGGACACATTGCATGAAAAGCGGTGTGTGTTTGTGTGTGTGTGTGTGTGTGTGTGTGTGTGTGTGTGTGTGTGTGTGTGTATAGAAATTCATATAGAAACCCTGACTGAATGTGTCAGATGTTAGTAATATTTCAAACCACTCGTATTAATGAACTGATGCTGTAAAAGTTTAAAACATAAAAAAAAATTTAAAAAATGCATGGCATTTTACAAAGCGTTTAACCAAAAAGGTGTCTTGTGAGGATTTGGGGTTATAGTAGAAATAGGTGTATTAGATAAATTACAAAATGGAAGGGAAGGGCCTACAGGAAGCGTCAGGCAGGAGGGGCGGAAGGAAAAGTGACCCAGCTTGTCAGGTTTGAATCTGGTCATCTGGAATCTGAGCCCCCCCCCCCAGCTTCCACAATCTACAGTTATGGTCAAATGTTTTTCATCAACTGGAATTTTAGGATTGAGACTAAATAAATAAATACATAAATAAATAAGCTATATGAACATAATTTAGATATTTTACTTCACATCATATAATCAAAGAAACTACAAAAAAATACTGCAAAAGTCTATCGGAAGCCATAATAGTGGTTCAGTATTTCATGTTAGTTTTTAAAATGTCACATTTTTCAATTTGTCAGTTTTTCTTTAAGTATATAGAAAACTACAAAGCGGTATGTAATTCAATATATTATGTAACATTAATCAGTAGGTTTCATTCAACATTATTCGATAATTTTATAGAGTGATGTAAAACATTTGGCCATAGCTGTAGACAGACAGACAGACAGATAAGTGTTGGAAAAACACATTGAGTAACTTAAGGATTTGGAAACAAGGCCAAATATATTATTTTAAAAGCAACAGAGAATAAGGCTGGGTGGATGGATTAATAGATATACAGTAACAGAGGGAATGTGTGAACCCCTCTAACTAAATGAATAGTTTGCAAACCATAAATCATACAGTAACTTTTGACAATATATATATTTTTAAAATTCTTCTAATTACATTTTATAACAGTTCTGACTACAAGGCCTAGCCACATACTGACTATGAGGACATAGTGTAATGCAGTAAGAGTTAGCTATAAGTAAGTTGGCCACAGAATGGTATGAATCAAAGATTTCAAAGTTTGAAGGAATTATGCGTGTGAGGGGAAAGCACCTTCTGATCGATCTAGTGGAGATCAGAAGCAACTGGTGACTGACAGACCAAGACAATGGCTGCTGAGGTATATGAGAACTGAATAGTGTCAGTAATTACACAGAGGGATTTTCACAGCTACTTTGGTATGGCAAACTTTCATAATGCAAATGCTGTTTATTTATAGGAAGAGGGGCATGATTGGTTCCTGTAGCAGCTGCCTTTGCAGATAACACATCTGCTGCTACTGGGAAGAGAGCTACTGTTGTTTACTAGACCCAATCTCCTAGGATAACCTCAGAATAGCCTACTCCTTGAACTGCACGTCAGAAAAACACTGTCAGGTTCACTCTGCAGCCCCTCGGTTACAGGTAGTGACTAAAAATGAAGGGCTCAGCAGGGAACAAAAGTTATATAAAACCTTTTGCTCTCACAGCCTTGCTGGCTGTCTACATAAATCACACCCCAGTACTGACAGGCACACACTGGCTTACCAGTGGCCCATGTGTGAGGACTGGAGGGAGTACTTGATCTCTGTTTGACTATGAGACAGTTGTAAAATTGTATAGTTCCCTCTCTACACAACAAGCATTTTATATCCTTTTCTCACACAACTCTCAGCCTGCACAGCACTTCATTCATTACTGAGCCCCGAGATGAGAAACAGACAATATTTTGGTTACGATAGAACCGATTCATTGCAGGTTAACCCCCCAGTTAGATAATTTACTAAAATTAGCAATACAATATTCTAAAAAACTACGGATAACCTTTTTTTTTTTTTATTAAACGAGGCACGCACTTTGAAAAGAAGTGTAATTTGAGCTAGAAATCATAAAAGCAGTTTCCTAATTATGAGATTTTGCTGTGTAAATGCCCTGGGGAATACAGTTTGGTAAGTTTTTTAATTGGTTTACAATTCAAAATCGTTGTATTAGAAAAGGTCTTTACCCTATACATGGCCATATATAACCTAATAAAATAACAGACTAGAACATAGTATTTCAAAGCAGCAATGCAGTGCAAGAATAGCCTATACTATAAAAATTAAAACTGTACATAATGTACCACCAATGACTGACAATCATGCATATTTTTGAAAGACAACACCTAACTAAATGATAGCAATCCCCTTAAAACATTATTAGGAAAATTGCCTGGTGAATGTGCTTGTTGCTACTTTTTTTTTTTTCCAATTTTGTGCTAAAGTACTTTGAGAGAAAACATGGAATTGCACAATATTTTGGGGTAGATATACTAAGGTGGGCCAGTCGCAGTGCAAGCATACCGCAGTTTGCATTTTGGTTAAGACAATTCACAAAGTGCACATTTTGTCGTATGTACTAAATAAATATGTTAATGAAGACAGCCGCAATATACTAATTTCAATATTATTTGCGTCATCTTGATGAGATCAAGCGAGAGTTATTCGACATTTTTTTAAAATAGCTGTGTTGCAGCAAAGGGTAACCAAAGGATAATGTCTACACATGCAAGGGTGCTTTTGCGAATTTCTGCAGGAACACCCAGAATTACATATTTATTTAAGGATAAAGCACAAATAAGAACTGCGGCTGCAAAGCATTCGTTAAAATGATGCTAACAGCAGTGCGTTTGTTAAGTACATTTCACGCTACGCTTCCGACTGGTTTGCATGTCGTTTGCAACGATAGCGACAGACACAACACTTTTATACATCTACCCCATTGTGTTTCCTGTGCATCGTAAGTAAATGTAATTGGATTCAAATCTAGCTTGAGTTCACAAGTGTTCTCTTATCTCAACCTCACTGTACAGTAGTTGTACATCACAAAACAAATTTATGCACAACTGGCACTGGGTACCTACAGTACTGGATGGGCATACTGACATAACCGTGCCCTCCTCCCCATGTAGGGTGGTCATGCCAGGGCACGTGTGGGGATGCTGTTGGACTCATGTAAAAAAAAAAAAAGCTTACATTGCTTCAGTCATGTCTGCTCGGTGGATGTATACAGGTGTCAAAATAAAAATAAAAAAAATAAAAAATCAGATTAAACTGTCCTGGTGTTCTCATTTTAGGTTACACACATCTAAAGGTTTTGGGGTTTTTTTGTTTTGTTTTTTCTTCATTTTAGGATATTAGCCACCTTCAAATTATACAAGCTCTATTACAAAACAGTATATAGTATCAAAGCAGACAGCAAGTGATATTAATAATGTACTGTATTATTTATGTACATTTAGCAGGGGGCCATTTACCTGCAGGCCCTGAGTGTACATCCAGACAGCCTGGTGCGAGTCATCGCCTGAACCAAAAATGCTTTCTGTCAGTGAAAAATCTCAGTCAAGTACAAGGACTGATCAATTAATGCAAGGGTTTGCTAGTGTCTCTCAATTCAGAAACTATCACATTGCTTGAAGATTACCCTAATTGTTATTTTATTAAAAAAAAAAAAAAAAGAATCTGATATAACAGGATGGAATGTCGACTGGTGTCGTATCTTGTGACAAACAATCCCATTTCAGTTGCATACTGTGCAATTTCTGTGTGAGGTAATGAAAAGCGCTGTCAAAGCGTGGCTGTTCCTCAAAAAGTATACGGGAGCAGTTGACAGATAGGACCCCGGGTCTTCTGTTGTTCCGTCTCACGCTATGGTTTTTAAAATTGGATCAGTTATCCCTCTTCTTTAAGTGGGGGAGGGATAAAAAGATATAACCTCATGAAGAACCCGAGGCCATTTACGTGCAAACTGAGCAGCATCATTTCACTTTTCTGTTCCAAGCACTGGGTGGTGCAGCACCTTGTAGGGACTGTGACTAATTTCACAAAACCCCGATTAGCCCTAATCTAGGACCTACAATGACATTAGGTAGTTCAATATTAATGCCACTCGAGGGCTGTAAAACCAGTCAATAGAAGAAAATGGCTGACTCATTTTTACAGTTTACATAACTAACCTTATAAAGAGACAATTTAACTGTCAATAATATCAGGCAGTTAAACAGCTGTTGCTGACCCTATTAAAGTAAAGCAGTGCACGATAGGGTGCTCCTCTACTGTAAACCAAAGCAAGCACCCCAAAAACAAGCTAATAAAAAATAGAAAGGAAACTGCCCTTACTGAGCACAACAAAAAATGCTGCAGCAATTATAATCAAAGACACAAAAACTAAAACCTTACATTTTGAGTATGGGGGTTGGCAGTGAAACAGCCTCCCTGACTCCCTGCCATTCAGACAGCACCAGCTGCCCTCTTAACAACATCACACAGTACTTGTTACCACAAGTACTGTAGTCTGCTGCTAAACTACAACACTAGATTAAAGAAAGTTCTCGGTTTGCTTGCCTTATTTTCAGGAAGCCTGTTATTTCACTTCCTAGGTCAATTCATTCCGGCAATATCTTGCACAGAATGAAAATAAATAGCTGGTTGATTGATTGACAGAAAAAGTTTATTTCAAAACTGCACACCATACTTTCCTTCTGGATTTAAAACAAGGGTGATTTGAAATGTAAGATTGTGTCATGTTTTCCAAGAATGAATTGGACCTTTTGGCACTGTTTTAAAAGGAGACAAAAATAGGCCTGTTTAATTAAAAACTCTAGCCCTCCAGGTAACATATTTTACTACATACAAAATATTCATGTTCCCTGTTTTTTTTTTGTTTTTTTTTTTTTTTTTTTTTGGGGGGGGGGGGGGGGGGGGGGGGGCTACTGTCAAAATGATAGGTACTGTACAAACACATGTAATCCTAGGTCTCAAACAATTGGGAAAGATCTGCAAATTCTTCAGCTCAGGCTTGAAAGCTGGGTTAGTGAGAAATTCCTCTGTACTGCAATATATTCACAATGATAGAACAGAACCTGAAATAATTAGGAATATTTGTCCCCCACCCCCCTTTTAATACTTAACTAAAATAAATTTAAAAATTTAAAAAGTACTTTAAAACAGGTGTCGGTCAATGGGCCTTTAAGAAACAAAAAATTAGTATGTTAGCAAAACTGTACAGATGTATTCTACAGTACAATTACCAGCAATTAAAACATTTAAAAAAAAAAACTTGATATGGGTGTAAAATATCAGTTTTCTTAATGTATTCTTCTTCTTGTTTAGATTAATTTAATTCTCTTTTCAGTCATCATATCTTGGTGTTTAAAACACCCACTGGTCTTAAAGCTCTGAGAATCATGTTTAAAGTACATCTAGTACACACCAGTGTAACCATTAACCTGTCCCCCTGCAACACTCAATGCAAGAAATGCCACACAGAACAAATGTTGCTGCTTAATAGTTACACTCTGGTGTACCAGGTGGACTTGGAGTTTAGACATGTTTCTATGAGCTGTAGTGGGGGCACGGGTTTGTTTTAAACTTCTGAAAAATGGTACAAAGTGAATCTAAACAATAAAAAAGAATACATTATGTTAGTTAAGATATCTGATACAAAGTTGCTCTAAGTTTATAATGCTGTTGCAACTCCTGTTGAACACAAAACACTATAAAAAAAAAATCTACACTAAATTCACAAGCTTTAACGCCGGAGGTATTTAAAAATATAGAGCTTTGTGTTCATAAAACTGTTCTAGATTGGCTTTAACAATAGTGCTTTTTTGATAACTCTTAAGTATAGTGTTCTTAATGGTCGTTGTCTTAATTACCCTAATTATATTTAAAACATAACATTGCTTTATTGATTGATAAATAATGCATGGTAGGTTGAGAAAAAATGCTTAGAAGTAAATGTATAATATTTTTTGATGCTTTGAAATACACATATTCTACAACATGTGCCTATGCTATGAATTTTGCTAGAAAACCCCACTGGAATGCACTGTTTTGTATGTACCCTACACATAGCAGGATTATAGTGTACAAGTCAAGGCTGGCACCCTGCTCTTTTTATTTTGTTATTTTCATTATTAGTCTACATACTTTCATTTTGCTTAGTTAGAAGAACATGTTAACGTCAGAAAAAAAATTTTTCCTCCACCATTTGAATTTTGCCATGCAATGCCCCATTGAAAGTCTAGTGAACAACTAATCATTTATATTTTATTATTATCATTATTAGTCTATGTACTTTCAATATGCTCAGTTTAAAGAATTTGTTTTTTTTATGTATACCTAAAAGGTTGTCAAAACCTCCCATTGAAATGCAGTAGAATTTAGACTTTCCTGGCTTCTACTTGTAATTTTGAAACTCCACAGCTTCTTGTAGATTTAGGACAGATATCAAAACCCATTCCACTACAGCAGCCATTTTGAAAATAGTTTTGAAACAGACTTTAAAATTACAATTGTAAAAAGTAGTCAGGATGTTAACAATGAAAAGAAACATTACAGGTATGTTATTTAAACAGTTATAACAACATGTGAGGATGTGTAACACTATATTTTTCGTAACCCTTCTACTTACTCTTGTACATTAGAAAGAATGAAGTTCCGACACAAGCTTGTAGAGTTTGTTATGCAATTCCATGGCCCGATAGATTCAGGACATTGATACCCATGGGTTAAAATAAAGAAACACATTATTTTTCTACAGTGAATATTGCGAGATTCAGTTGTGGTAGGATTATAAATACCGTAGTTGTGGGTGCAGGAGGACAGTCTTTGTCTGTGGCTGAACTGCATTCTGGAAGGTTAACTTGCGGGTATTTATTGCTTGCACCATGCGACAAGGTGCTAGGACTTGGCGTTGGATCGAGCAGTCTACACGGGGTCACCAGGTGCTGTTCACTTGAAGCCCATGTGGCTGTACAGGACTCTGACTGGGTGAGGAACGTGATAATCTATTCCAGTGTTGTTAGTTAAAGGTCAGTGGTTGCCGATAGGTCAAAGCCTCTCATACTTGTAACTTTATGTTTTCTGTGTCTGGGCCGGAGGGGGGGATAAAAGAGTGTGTGGATTCAGAGAGAAGAGAATTGTGTGCTGTGAGCTGTGAACCTGTTGCTGCAAATTAAGAGCCTGTCGGCTATTGAACCGTGCTCTGTTGTCATGACGCCCTTCTTTTTCTGAAAGCAATTTCATCCAGTGCTACCTTACTAGAGTTAAATTAACAGTTATATTTTGCTTTCACAAAAAGAGTGCAAGTTGCACTTTGAAGTAAAGGGCATTATTAAATCAGGCCTGTAAGCGCTTGTTTGCGGCAAAATACCATTTCATGTTACCTTCTCACATTAGACTGCCCAGTAAGACACTGCCTCTAAACCAACTAACAAGAAGCAAAGTGGCCCAAAGAAAAACAATGGCTATAGAATGGGGATACATAATGACTGCTGCAATGACCATCTACAGTCCAAAGGCGGCATTAGCTGAAATGTTTCTCTACATGACACGTAGAGCTGTAGTTTTACCACTGTTTGAAGTTACAGCTGGCTTCTTGCTCAGTCATGTACTAGCTTTGTAAAGTGCTTTCAGATGCCAAGCGCTTGACAAATGCAAAGAATAGTACTGTATTAAAAATAATTACAGTAAATAATTTAAATGTAGTGGCATACTGCAACATCATGCCTGTGGTAAAAATTACCTCTTAACCTTCAGCTTCAGGCATAACGTTGGCAGTATGTCATACCTTTTACATTTTTTATTGCTCTATTCTAGGCTATTATAAATGGGAATTATAGTGATTCTAACAGACATCAGGTCATAACCCACCCATCCCATCATTTTAACCCCCGTCCAAATATTTTTTCATCCGCTCTAGAGCGCCATTTTTTCTCATAATTGTGTTGTAATAACAAAAACAATGTGTGAAGAGTTTCTCCCAGTACAGTCTTCAACAGGTAAATCCAGAAAACTTCTACTGACCAGAAAAAAATATAAAATCTCCTTCTAACATACCAAACCTTAGAAAGCCGAGTTGGTGAACAGTAAACCAACAATTCAAGAATGGTCCCATAATGCACTTAATACTGCTAATCTAGAAATAAAGGACTTCTTAGTTTTCACATTGCGGTCTTCACAACGGCCTCCCTTCTTTGAATGTCACGATTATAAGCCACAGATGTGTTTTGCTTCCTGGAAAAACTTGTCAAGCTTTTGGTTTATTCCCTTGACCGTTTTTCAAAGCAAAGTTAAATGCTATCACAATAATCACTGTTAAAATCAATCACGTACATAGAGCAGGCAGAAATGAAAGCACGGTAGAGTTAAATTTTTCTGACTATCTGTGTTTGTGTTTCCTCTAAACCACATACATCTAGTGATTTAACGATGGGGGCGATTCATAAATTCTTACTCATTTTTAAATCTTAATTATTTCCATTCCCGCTATAACAATTTGCAAAACCAGGTCTCAGATTTTAATGTTTCAATAAAAAATAAAACAGCTCATTTTCAAATCGATTTACTTTAAGTCCTTTTTTAGCTCATAGCTGCCAGGATTTTAGTTATTTACAGCTTAGTCATTTGCAAACATATTCCGTTATGTCTTGAATCAGAGTTCCTTGTTGTTTATATGCCAGTTGTTGTACGCCTGTCTCAAATAAACGTATGCAGTGCACTATATGGGTCTTTGTCTGAATGCTTAATTTACAGATCAGCCTGCGCAGTTTGGCTGAATATGGTCCACAAGTCTTGAAGCAATTTCTAAGTGCTGAAGCTTCCAAAGGCCAATTGAAGATTTTATCTTCTGTAATACTGAAGTGGCCCTTAAAGTTTTCTGGCCATCCACACATATGTGTATTTCTCACAAGGATGGCAGCATGGTATTTTTTTCCCCCTCTGACATTTAACATTGTATTACTTATTCCAAAATATAAACATACAATTTAAAAACAAAGGATACAAAAGCAGAGACCAAGAGCACAGAGCAGTAGATTGAGATAACATCAGTATTACACTTTCTGGTCTCGTGGCACAACTTTGAATACAAGCCTAGTTCGAGGACCACTGGACAGATGATATTCTGGCATATCATGCCTCGGCAAGTTAAAGATTCCTTCCTTAACTTGGTATCCTAGTTTTACAACTCCTAGACGTACAATGTCAACCTTGCGATAACACTGAAGATCCTTTCAACATTGTATGGTAAAATAAAAATGAACAGACCCATAATGGCCAAGCTATGGTTCTTCACTTTTCAGTATGTCGATAGGAAATTAGTACTGTGACGGGACACACCTCGCCCCTGTGTGTATTTTTTATTATTATTTTAAATGTATTGTTCAGTGCTTAAAAACTTGTTTTATTGTTAATTATTTTACACCATGGATGGGGTTAAAATTCCCCATCCATGCTAAACTCGTGCAGAATGTGACTGTTTCCAAATTGATTGATTTATTACTAATCTGGAGATGGTCACTTGTGTAAAAAGCCACAGCTTTGGCTGAACAGAGTTAGAGGTGGAACGAGAGACGGGATTTGTGAGATAAATAGAATTATATAGAAAACAGCTGCTACCCGTGCTGGTTTTACACCAGCACAATACTGCTTTGTTCCGTGTCTGTTTTGTTAGTTTGTTTTGGCCACTGTGCCGTTTTGTTTAGTGAAAGTGTTTTGTTTTCTGTTTAACCTATTTTATTTGTTATTAAAACGTGCACACCAGCGCTGCATACCCCGTAGTACTGTCTGACTACACTTTTCGGGGCCTGACATCACCCACAAGCAACCCAGGTCACAAGCACACACAGTTAAACAGCTACACTCTGTGAACCTGTAATGGCATACATTTACATGCATAACTAACCAAATGAAATGTCCAAAGGTGTCCATTTTTTAAAAAACCTTTCAAGTTATTTATAACCACTAAAAGTTATTTTTGGATCTTTAAATAAAGAAGTTCTCAAAATGACCTGACACTGGCATTCGAAATGTATAGCAAGGAATGCAGGAATGTCTATGGACAATCCAAACAAGATATCTTTGTGAATTATTCAAATGTTAAGTCCTTACTATGTATGATTGAACATTTTACGCTAGACAATTATTTATATGACACACGGGGGTGTGTCCCCCAATTAAACTTACCAGCAGAGTTTTCCTCCCTGGAGGCCAGTCCCTCTTTATTTAGTCACTCGTCCTCAACATCACAAATCCAATCGCAAGCGATAATATATATATATATAATATATATATATATATATATATATATATATAATATAGATATATATCTATATGTATGTACATACATACATACACTTGAAACACACACACAACCCCTTGAACTTTTTTCACATTTTGTTGTGTCGGTACCTCAGAGTTTCATTCATTTAAATTAGGATTTTTTTTCTACTTATCTAAACACCATACTCCACACTGAGGAAAAAAGTTTTTATTGAGGAAAAAATTTATATATTAAATAAAAAACTGAAAAGATCATAATTGGATAAATCTCCACCACCCTAATTTAATACTAATAGGGAATAATAGGAAACACCTTTGGCAGCAATCACAGCTGTGAGTCTGTTGAGATAGGTCTCTACCAACTTTGCACACCTAGATTTGACAATATTTGACCATTCTTCTTTACAAAACTGTCCAAGCTCTGTCAAGTTCCTTGGGTAATATTGATGTACAGCAATCTTCAAGTCATGCCACAAATTTTTGATTGGATTTAGGTTGGGGCTCTGACTGGGCCACTCAAGGACATTTACCTTTTTGTTTCTTAGCCACTCCAGTGTAGCTTTGGCTGTGTGCTTTGGGCTGTTGTCATGCTGAAAGGTGAACTTCCGTCCCAGTTTCAGCTTTCTTTCATTTTTCTTTGTTTTCTTACAGCACCATAACATGATGTTGCCACCACCATGCTTCACAGTAGAGATGGTGTTCTTTGGGTGATGTGTGGTGTTGGGTTTGTGCCAAACATAACACATATTTAAGTCAAAAAGTTCCATTTTAGTTTTGTCAGACCACAAAACCTTTTTGCCACATGGCTACAGAATCTCCTGAATGTTTTTTGCATACTTCAAAACTGGATTTAAGATGGCTTTCTTGAGTAATGGCTTCCTTCTTGCCACCCTACCATACAGGCCAGATTTGTTGAGTGCTTGGGTTATTGTTGTCACATGAGCACTTTGACCAGTCTTGGACATAAAAGCCTGTAGCTCTTGCAAAGTTGCCATTGGCTTCTTCGTAGCCTCTCTGATCAGTCTCCTTCTTGCCATACACCTTCTACTTCTTAATAATCATCTTGACTGTGCTCCAAGTAATATTCAAGGCCTTTAATAGTCTTTGCTTTGAAATGCACTATCCAGCAGAGGGAACCTACAGGACCTGTTGAATTTATCCTGAAATCATGTGAATCACTACAATTTAACACAGGTGGAGGCCAATTAACTTGGTGTGTGATTTTGCAGGCGATTGGTTAGACCTGAGCTAATTTAGGATTGCTATTACAAGGGGGGTGGACACTTATCCAACCAAGCTATTTCAGTTTTTATTTTTAATTAATTTTCTACAAATTTCTAGAATGTGTTTCACTTAGAAGTTGTGGTGTAGGATGTGTAGATAAATGGGGGGAAAAAATATATATATATATTTTAATGCATTTTAATTCCAGGCTATAAGGCAGCAAAAGGTGAAAATTTTAAAGGGAGTGTAGACTTTCTAAATAGCGAGAGAGAGAGAGAGACACATACACAGTAGATGCCACTTAACAGCCTCTCGGTTCGCAGAAAAAAGTTGTCATTAACAGAAAGTTACCAATAAGTTAAAAGCCCCCGTTTTCAAGTGTATTTATATGGAACAATGATATATACTGTAGTTGTACAAATATGGCACTGAAAGACTTAAAAAATGACCGAGGACGGGAGTCCCATGGTGCGGTGCTTGGGGGGAAGGAGGGCTAGGTCGGCCAGGGTGTCCTCGGCTCACCACGCACCAGCAATCCCCCCCCCCACCCCACCCCACCCCACACACACACTGGCAGGGTTTCCACTCTGTCATAGCCCTATTCAATCTGTACGGTACAACTAGCTTCAAAGTGCAAGTCAATTGAGCTACTCAATGACTCATCAGGGGCTTTTACAGGAAGATCAGTTCTATATGTCATCAGCAACAGTGTGATTCTTGTCTGTGGAGCTCATTAATTATATGTGCTTTTCACTATTTAAACTATTTCCGATATTGAAACAATTGGCAAAAAGCTCAAGTGTCAAAGCCTAGGTTGCACAATGGGCTTTACTTTAATATAATCGTTAAGAAAAAGAAAAAAAAAAAACATAAGAAAAATGTTAAATGTAAAGTGTTTTTCCAATACCTCAATGCCAAGTATCTTTCATACAAAATGGTTATTTAAATATGGGCAAGTAGAAATTATGTTCAGGACAGCAAATACATTAAAGATGCTCATGCAGCAGCTGATTTTATATAATTGTGGACACAACATTTTTCTTCTGTTTTTTTTTCTCAACAATAATTTTAAAGCTTATGATTATATTAAAGCTTATAAAAGGGGGCATTTAGGGGTATTTGAAGTTGGTGAAAAAGGTGATCATTAAACCTTATTTTTGTTGAACTTTATTAGAGTGTAATTGTTTTAGTCTTAAGCTTTTTCTTGTTTTATTCTGCAGTTCCCCATGTACTTTATAGGCAAGTTCTCTTCATACAGATTTCCAATGTTCTCCCTTTTTGGAATGTTAAAAACAGTATTTATTGTTATCCAGTCAGTGCAAGAACCTCTAAACTCAGGTAACAGAACCACCACCATGTGTTTTTTTTTTTTTTCCTGGTTTAAAAAAGTGGGTCTTATCCAGTCCTCCAATTGTATCTGACAGAATTGATCTTTCTCAGCTGTTCAAGTCAAATCAACTGTCAATACAGATTGCTATCCAGTAGGGTAACATTTTTGTTTACAAATGGGTCTTGTTTACAAATGAAACTTGCCTATGAAGTAAATGGGGAACTGCAGAATAAAACAATAAAAAGCTTAAGACTAAAATAATTACACTATAATAGAGCTCAACAAAAATAAGGTTTAATGATCACCTTTTTCACCAACCTTAAATACCCCCAAATTCCCCTCCCACACATTTTTTAAAACAATACACATTTGTGAATACAGTACTGTTTTCCCTGTAGCCCTTAATTGAAAAAAAATAAAAAAAAATAAAAAAAACTCAAAATGTTAGGTCTTTATCATCTGGGAAAATATGAAGGTCACCATTAGATTCCGCTTGAGGAGTTTTCATAACAACTAAAATAAGCAAGTGAAAGATTGTTTTTAAATATGTGCTGTTTAAGAAGAAACACTGAGGCCATAAAAATGGGCCAGATTATTTATTCAGTCTAAAACAGTATTATTACTGATTGATTAATTGTCCTGTGGAACTAGAATGATGTCAGAATAATGTAACAACATTACCAGGTGATAGCACCCTATTTAAAGTGTTTTAGTAGAATATGGGTGAATTTTAAAAACCTTTAAGAACATGTTTTAATGTTTTCTAAATATACATATGGATTGAACATCCTACTGTTGAAGAGCTCAGAGGCACCAAAGAGGTACACTCAGGGCAGCCTTTGGAGGCAAGACTATTGGTTACTATAGTTACGAAGGAAACAAAAACCCAAAGGAGAAAGGCTCCTTGTCTTTACCCTAATGCAATGGGCCAAACCATATCCACGCTATTGATATTTTGCAGATAACATATTAAAATAAATATGGGTTTGTGACAGAGAGCAAATGAATCCTAGTCAACAATCTCCCTCCCGACTTGTGAGGGCACGGAGTTCATTCTAGTGTCAGTCGGAAGCCAGCCATCCAAGAAGGGGGTGGAGTCACAATGCCAGAAGTCATCGCCCTAGTATGGTAAGCTATGTGTCAGTCATGGATTGGAGAAGACGTGATTGAACTAGCTATCTGTGGGGGCATGACCAAGAGTATTTTAGGGGATGTGACGATGCAATCTGTTCCTTTGTTATGGTTTTACGAAGGTGTCTAACAACCAGGAGCTGCTGCTGTTCCAGCCAGCATTAAACACAGATTCCAAATACTGCACTAGTCACCAATAACTGTGTATTCACCACCAGCACTGGAGCACTGCGAGAAGGGATGTGGAGCCATGCTTGTATTATTGTATTATTATTTCAGGACCGAAACCTTGTTTTACTTAGCTGTGCAGTTGCCAGCATTATTATTTGACAGTGCCAAACCGTGACAACAATTAAAAGAACTGTTTGGACCGTGAACACTGTGTTATTGTCGTCGTTTGAGCACTACGAACCACTTTGCCACAGGACTAATAAAGGTAACATGTTTATTCTGACAAAGGAGCTGTAGCCAGCAGAGAACATAAAAGCAATGGACCTCAGCAAAACTTAGGGTGAAGACCGAGGTGCTTAAACTGCAGTCCAGTGAGCATATGGCAACTGGCATACCAAACTACGAGGCTTACAAATTCACTGCCACATTCCTGAATACATAATAGAACCCAGGCAGTACCAGACACTGGCAGTGTTTCTTAGTAGTTCATTTTTAATAGCAGTAAGCAGAGCACACATCATTTAAGTTTATGTACACAGGAATATTCCTAAAACTGGTATGACAAGGCCAATACTTCTATAAATAAAATACTCTAGAAATCTAACCACAGTTTATTTATATGTGCTGTCTTACTTGTTTTTGTGATGTAAGTTTGCAAAGTCTTAAGTGCCTACCTTAAATACTTTACAATTATTTACTTAATTTCCATGAGAGATGCAGGTTTGGCTGAACTGAAAGCAGATACCGCTGTGCCAAAGTGTCTCAACTCTTCCCTGAAGGAACCACGATCCAAGCATTACTCTGACTGCCTGAAAAAGAGCCCATATGTGCAACTGTGAGGCAATTTTACCCCTACAACTCAATGATACAACGGCAACCAAATTAGGGATGGCAATTAATGATGTTTGAGGTCAAACATTTAAAGGTTTTCCATGTGAATTTGTCCTACATGTCAAATATAGATGTTGTGTTTATACAGTAATCCAGTCTTTTACACATGTAGTAGTATATCTTTCCCGACCGGTTACAAGATTCTCAGTGTGTTAAAGTAATCGTAGCAAACAAAATAGAACCCTTCATGCACTTCCACGCGCTAGATAGGTCTAAGATGTGCAGTTTGGAAAGAAATGCATGCTTTTCATTTTAAAACATGATCAATGTTTCTACAAAAGAATGTGGTTGCAAGTACTGATTTCAGGTAGTTGTGCACGTCATTGGTCATTTCACCTGCAGAAGGAAGTTGACCACACGCCTCAATGCCTTCTTTAAAGTCATTAAAGTCACCAGCTGCTTCTTTCTTGATTGACATGCTTTGCAGCCACTGACGTGTTTTGATTCGTGTTAACAATAATGAGGGCAAATGAAGACAGTGAAATGAAACAGTAACAGGCTTCCTGAGCACAAGGTAAGCAAAATAAGAGATTTCTTCAACCAGACACTACTAGATAGCATGTCTTGAATACAAATACATGATTGCTAAAGTTTCTTCAAAGCTGTATGTTTCAAAGATACATAGAGAATGAAACAACCACTTTAAAAAGTTTAGACATGCTTAATCTTTAAAGGCAAATATTTAGGAACAATTAAACCTAACAAATCTAAGCCAGATTGAAATTACTTTCACTCACTAACTGGACTATATTTTTCCTTTAGCTGATCTGTAAATCATCGGTTATAAATAATTTCCAGAATGCTGAAGCCCATCATATACAGGACAATTTACTGTCTACAACATGTTCTTTCTGTGTAAATTCAAGGGTGTGATGAGGGGCATGCATTGTGTTAAATGAGAGCCTAGAATAATTAAGAAATGCTATTGTGTAACTGACAAAAGAACTCCCTTTTCATTCCCTATGGACCATTTAGGTCTTCAGTACCGGCCTCTCGAGCAAGTTTATAAGGTAAATGCATTTCCTTACTATGACGCTTCATTTTCTGATATGAATGGTCAAGGGACTAACTAAATGAATTGGTAAAGGACCATCTGAAGCTAAATACAGAAACAGAAGAATGGCTGGAGTTCTTTTAGAACAACTTGCTTAGGTAACAACAAATCAAGAAACTGGAACATTCCCTGTCATTGGGATTGCACATTCTATTATCCTGCAATAACACAAAATGGCAGAATGATTAATTCAAGTTGAATTCAGAGCGGAAGCTGAATTCCAGGAACTTGAAAAGAAAACACAGAAACCCCTGTCAAGTAATAGCTACAGCTACAGGGTCTTGCTAGTATAATATCCCCAACCCTTGTGCACTCAGTAGTTATTGCTTAAGTGAATGGTTGTCCACATCACAAAACCACCACACAATTCTGAATTGGCAAGCACTAATCTTTGCAGGCAGACTCAAAGATAGACCATGGGTGTTTGGGCAGGGAAACTGGACGGCTCCCTTACCCTCTATGAGAATAAGGGTTGGTTTATACTTCTGACTGGGACCCAATTTTTGGTCTCAATCAGTGGTCTCAGACGGTCGGAATGACATCATCTGCACTGCCTCGAGCTGCGTCTTTTTTGAAAAGTTGAATGGCCTTTTCTTGTGTGTCTGAGACCGCAAAACGCACAGGATCGGACGATCTTGAAAAAATTCAATATTTGTCACATGGTCGAAAGCCAGTGAAGCACGATAAAGCAAGCTTTTGAGGAACTCTTAATTGAAGAAGTTCAGAAAAATGAGCAACAGAACAGGATTTTAAATTTGCCCCTAAACTGAATGAAATTAAAGCATAAATGAACCTTTGCTAAAATTAATAATAACAACAATAATGAATACAATGTATTTTTATTTGTATTATTGTTATTCTTATATCTATCTATTTATCTATCATTATATATAGATATATATATATATATATATATATATATACACACACACACACACATACATTAATAAGTTAATGTCGCTATTTATTTTCTGTTCATTAATATTAAACCACCTATAACATGCAATTACTCTCCCAATCAAATCAGTAACATTGCTCAGCTGTTTAATAGGTCTGATTGGAGGTAGTATGGAGAACAGCTGATCAGTTTTACTTGTTTGCTGCTCACAGTAATTCAGCAACAGTATGAATTTTAGCAAATACATATAAGCCAATTTACACATTCACCTCATTCAGTTTAATTTTAAAATCCCGTTCTGTCTCAGTGTCCCGGGATTGTGGAGCCTGTTGGTAACCCTAGTCACCAGCAGTAAGACAGACTGGCTGACAGTATGACCAATAGCTATGCTAACTTTGCTGCGTCAAAAAGTCTGTGAACTCTGGGGTGCTTCAGTCCTTCTGGTGCACCCATAGACGTGACTGCAGCTGACGTACAGTTTGTGTCCGATATAAACCAGCCTTAACTGTCCATACTACAGCTTTTGATATCCCTGGTGGACTTCTTTAACTCTTTCATGTAACATTTTAATGCTGAAAGAAAGAAAAAAATGATAAGTTTTCATGCATGTATTAAGGTATACTAAACGATTCTTATATTTTACATCAGCACAGAAAGGTTATATTTTGAATACCATCTTAATTTTGACTGTCTTTTTCTGGTGAGTTCAGTAACCCTGGGTTAAAGCTATTCAGTTGGCACATTATTCAAGCAAGTTTTTACACGTTGATATTAATGACAAGTCATGACATAAACCAAAGATGTTTTACTTAAATCATTCTGAAGGACCACACCAGGTTAAACAATGACAGGTTGTAAAAGTAATTCAGGGAATTAATTTCTGCAACTTAAATTTAAAAGTAATAATTCTAATGTGGTTTGACGCACATCTCACAGTTGAAAACATCAAGCGCCCTCTTGTGTCCCCTGTGCTGCACAGGTCTCCAGTTTCAATGGGGACATTACATCCCTGAAGCAAGATGGTGCAACTTAAAAGGTGTATCTAGATCGCCTTCAGTTAGTCCAGTTCTCTGTCTTAGACATGTTTATAAAAGTATAATTATTATTGTCAAATGAAAACACATTATTACTTATTCATGTACATTTTTCTTTTCATTTACATGTGGTGTAATACAAATAAATTACTGTGGTGTGATCTTCCATGTTAACATTTGCATAATTGTTTGGTTAACAAAAGTGTCACTAGCTACACTGTAATTGCATGTGTGGTTACATAGTACTATGTGACTGTAGTGGAGCTATGGAGTAGTTAGAAAAATGTATCACGTAAAAACATATTTTGTTTAAAAACTACAACCTTAAAAGGCAAGTTCCTGAGCCAACGAGAAACTCTATTACACTGTAATAAATAACATGAAGTAACCTTTCTTATACTAAACTAAATGCATTCTAAAAAGATTGGACAACATACAGTACATAGGGAAGCATACAAAATTATTTAAGATTCTGCAGGTAATTTTACTCTGTGGTCTATAGAAGGAACTCATTTTTTTCCCCTTTCAATGGAGCAACCCACAAGGCGGCTGCCAGGGCATCTTCACCACTAAGTGAGTTTGAATAGCTATTGCTTTGAGAAGGGCTATGGTGCAGCAGTGAAAGAATTAATCTTACCTTGGCAACAGACCATTGAGCTAACACAGGGGAGTTATCTAGTGCAGAGGCAGAGTAAATTGCTGTCATGTACTTATGTTTGAAATATCTGGGACAACTTGACAATGTTCTTTAAATGAGCGGTCAGAGCCTGTCCAAGGATAGGATATGGCTATTCCACTTGAATAGGGCAGTTTAAACATCCTTCACTGAAAGCAAATATTGCAGACAATGAATCGTTCTGATGATACACAAAGAAAAGCTGTTTAGATAAATTACGTCAGTGACATACAGCTCCAAAAGACATGTACCTGTGTGCTGCAAACCTACCTATTCTAGTATGCGATATTAGTCTAGCAAGACATGTAATTCAAAGCAAACTGTGAATCCACTATATAGACTGTTTGTAATGGGAATGCACTTGTAATATGTACAGTACTTACACACACACGATAATAGATATGTCTGATCGTAATCCTACTAACACAAGTTTTTAAACACACCTATTACTACTTGTGGCACTCTCCACTTTAAGTTGTAATGATACCCATAGAAACTGTGTCTCTTGAGACAAAACTAAGGGTACACTTGCACCTGTGTAATTTGAATATACACATATACAGTATATGTTATGCAAGTAGTGGTAAAAAATGTATTTAAATAAGCTTACATTTTAGGAGGGCATAGAGAAATGCATATTTGTAACACTGCTGTAGTCTATATTTCTGGCCACATCCTGTATAGTTTGATTTGCAGCATTGCATTTGCATCAAAACTTAAAGTAACTTGAAGCTATTATGTTAGCTTACCCCTTTCACTTATACACTTGCTAAATAATTATACTACAGCAAACAGCTGGCTCATATTTCAATATATTTCAGGTTAAACTTGGTGCAATACAGTATTGCTGCTTGGCACACCTCAGTAACACTGTTGTCTACGGTCTCCAAAATACAGGACTGATTTTTGAAGGGGCAAGTGGGGTAAGCTGTAGCACGTGTATCAAGGTGAAAACATTATGTATCCAGCATGTAAAACTGTTGTATTCTCAAATCCTCTCAACCCCCAAAAAACTGAAATGTGGAATACCTGAATAGTGAAAAATGCTTTCTGTAAATTGAATCAATATTTCAATAAGAGATTTTCTAATTGTGAAAAGTCATTGACACCTGCAAAAGGAAATTCACTCCAAGACAGGTAACAGGTGTTGTTAACATCGTTTGTTAACAGATTATGTAATACAGCGTTACATCTGAGTACCTGCATAACAACATTAGGATTTACAATAGCTAAAATTTATTAAACCCCTTTTAGCTGCTGTGGCACTGTACTCTTTCTTGAAAGATAGCTTAAACCTAAGAGTTTTCATTTCAATTCCAATCAAAGCGCACCGTAAATCTAAAGATCTTCACAGGTACATGCCATGTGCAGCATCTTGCCAGTGCGTTCTCTGAACAGAACATAATAGAGTGCACAACTTGTTATAGCAATGCTATATGACCATTATAAAATAATATACAAAAAGGTGGTTTAACGCTTCCCAAACCAAACAGTAATGATCAGTAATACTGCAAATCTTACCTTGCACGATAAAGCAGATACTGTAACCAAAATACCAGCAACTCTTATCCAGAGGATTGCTGCCATCTTCAATTGCAGATACATTTTTTTTGTAACGTTCGTTATTTTTCTTGCTGTGTGTTTATCTATAATGAGCCTAACGTTAAATGAGAATGAAGACTACTGTATTTTTAATCACCTTTCGATTAGGTGTAGTCCTTTTGTTAGTGAGCGCCAGCTTCTGCTCCAAACCAAATGCGCATCATAATTAAAATGCGTTTAATGACCTGACAATTGCTTCTAAGAGTTTTGTGCCTCTGACACGTTGTTGCTAAATTTATAAGTTTGCATACCAGGCGTGCGTCAGAGAGGCGGCTCACCCACCTTACATTTCTTAAAGAGACAGATTCTCATTGAAAAACAAACAGTAGACTACCATGACAAGACACAGCGGCAGCTCAGACTTTAATCTCCTTGGGCAACGACACAGCACCACTTATAACTTTTTTTTATTAGGAACATGAATACACTTGCAAAATAAATTTTAAAAAATATATTGTATATGTTATTTCAATACTTAATATGACTTGTCATAACACAGTCTTACATCGAATAGCTGTATCTGTTCGCAAGGTAGAGGTATGCAAATAAGTCACTCTTCAATATCTGCCATACACCGCAAGACATAATCGAGGATGTGCACCATTTTCACACTAACGTTATTTCACACTGGTTGGTTTTCAAATGTTCTTCAAGTATGAAATGTGTTCTAAAATAAGAAAATATACGTTAATTCTGTAACATGGAAAACAAACTGCAGCGTTTTACCAATATGTTACATGTTACAGTTTAATGAAAACGCACTTATTCAGAATGCAAGCACTCTTGACAATCCAGTCTGTTGTTCCCTTTACACAAGGAAGGGTACCCCCGCCCTTTTTATATACTTGCTATAATTACTCAAAGCACCAAGAACTTAAGTATAAATAAAATCACAAGATTGTGCATGTGAATGTTTCATCAAAGGAAAAAAAAGTGGGAATCACCAATTGCAATCACAAGCTGGGGAATGGACATTGTGGTTTTCTAACCTTCAAAGTTCTGGTTTAATACTTTCATATGAGGTAAACCCTGTCATTACACCAACTTTAAACACCCAAAGACATCTACTTCTTCACGAGGAAAACCTCAAAATAAATGGGCTAAAATAGTTGTGAGCTGGCCAGGCTGTGGGCCCTCAAACCAAGCAGGCTTGATGCCAAATGATTCGTCCATATCATACTCTAAACATCAATAAAAATATCACGATTCTCGCATGCTGTAAACGCATAATTAGTAGATCAACATGACAGGTTATCTCAGTATGTACAGACAGGTGCCTCCTTACATCCTCAGGTGAAACATTTTCTCTGTTTCTCCCTCATTAAAATATAGGTGTAAATTACAAACTGTAGTAAACTCTGAAAAAATGTCAATAGTCTGATATGCAAACATTTTGACCACCGGCATTAGTGCTTGGAGTTTAATGATGTTTGCACTATAGCCCAAAACCTTCTTATTATAGGTGCACTATAGCAATTAGGCAGACAACTTCAGACAGTTTGTATGGTATTGTGCTTAAGGTGCGCTTGGGTGAGGTTTGAGTAGAGTGGATATACCATAATAATACCAACACTTTCTTTGTGTGTTTGCAGAGTTGTCTAAATCATAGTTTGGGGGCAGAGCGCACAATAACACAGGTATGTGAGGTATGAGATTCTTGTATTACAGCCTGACACGCAGAGGAGGTTCAGGTTAATCTCTATTAGCACGCAGGTGAAAGGAATGTAAACCTTTTATCTTGGAAAGCAGTGTTCAATCATTCCACTTGGATACAATTACACCAGAGCATGCAGCTGACAAACAAATTATTCAAAGTAAAAAAAAAGCCTTCTGTTTGAAAGATTGGAGGACCTTTCTAACAGGTACTTATTGGTTCTGTTAAATTACTGCCACTATATTACGATTATCTAGCACTTACTGTAGTGCAGTAGTACATATATAACATAATCTTATTGTAGCCAAAACATTACAGTTTACTTTAGTATAAATATAGCATACCATTATATAAACTATACTGTTTTGAGCACTATTTTAGAGTATTGTAGTATGTATTCTATATAGGTGTCAAATAGTCTGAAAGCAAATACTATACTATACTATACTATTTATTAACAGTGGTACTGAGTAACAGAACAACATTGTCAGCTTCCTAAAAAAGCAGAATGTGCAGTAGGCCAAACTATAGAAGACTATGGTAAACTGACGCTAAATGATTTGCAGTGTAAAATTGAATATAATTGTGGAACAGTAATAGAGGAAGAGTTTATAGTAGTACTTACGTAAAGCTGCTGAGAGACTATTATGAACTGTTTCATTTTCTGACTCACTGTATGTACTTCTGATTGACAATAGTACCAGAGCAGTAATTCAGTATTTTTTTTTTGTAAATGGGGTTTCAAGGCAAACAAAGGCCCCCCCAACAACATGTTGCTCGCTTTGTCACACCAGAGTTTGATGATGCTGTTTAAAGCCCCTGCTGCTGCATATAGCATCATAAACATGAGTATTTAGATCACATGGTTCACCCTTGATAGAGGTTTCCCATAGCAAAAGCATAGCAAAGTGTAATAGAACATAGTGAAAGCATGGAAAAGCATTGGTAAGCATTGTAAAGAATAATGAGGTATCATAAAGCATATTGATATAAACATAGAAAACCAGGGTAAACTATGGTGAAATCATAGCATAAAGGGCGAACTAGATTTATGATCATATTTTATAGATATGTATGGGAGATGTGTGAGCCTGGCACAAAATGATACTATTGTATAGCACCTATTACATTGCAATAGGTGGTAGCATACTGATATAATTTTTACATTTTTTATTTATTTTTTGGTGTAAAATAAGGAATCAACAAATGTTCATGCTGTCACCTAAAATTATTATCATGTGAGTTCAAATAAATGCCTATTAATTTGCTATGATAAACAGATTGAGGAACAGCAATTCCAGGCCTTCTTTTTCTACAATCAAAACCGAACATGCAATGCAGTGTTTAAAGCTATAGGTTGCCATCTGTGAAACTAACAGGGCAGTTCCCTTGTTTAAATGTGCAATTGCACAAACAAACACTCCAACATGATTGCATGCACGTGGACACGCTGGCACACATGACAAATGTCTACAACTACACTCACAAAAATAAATCTGAGCTTTCCTTCAAAGCTCCATTTTCAAGGGCCGCTTGAAGCTTGAGTTCGGTGAAGCTTCAGCTTTCTTTTTAGACACAGCTGTGCAATCTTGTTTTATAGATCTTCATTTAGATACTGCTTATTACATGAGGCACAAAGCAGGAGAGACAATACTAAATTGGGAGCTCCACAATCCAACCAGTGTATGAAAACCTTAAAACAAGCCCACCCTATAACAATTATTAAAATAAGTAAAGTATAGACATCGAATTCTGCTACTCACTGTGCTATTGTTACAGTGAAAGCTATGCAGTGAAGCTGGAAATTGATTCAGCAGCTGTAGGCTGAGGACAAATAAATATCTAAGTATCCATTTCATGCCCAACTATAGGTCAGTTACACCACTATCCCAAAGAACTAGAGCAGAAAAGTACTGAAGCTCAAGTCCAACTTACACAACAGGGTGCCACATATAAACTCTAACACTGTTTTTACTTTCCTTGTTGGTCAGTTCAGAAAGGTAGCTTTCATGGCCTGATATTGTTATAATGCCAATCTTCTTGCCATCTTCTTTCATATCAACTTACATAACTTACACAACGTACAACTGATTACAATGGACATGGATTGCCAAACAATTAGCATTGACCTAATCTTCTGTCTGCCCAAAGCCTTAATTTTAGATTCCCACCTAGAACACCCCCATCCAAAGCTTTATACCAGCTACATGTTCAGCATATTTCATTTCTTACCTATCTTAATGTCCTTTAATATCCTACAGTCATTCTCTATTGCTGTTTCACTAGTGATCAGTGTATTAACTAAGGCAGGGGGCTGCCACAGAGAAGCGATGGCACAAGTATTGATAATGTGAGTATCTATATTATCCTAGGAGAATGCTTTAATCTTCCCAGGAGGACTATCCTATCAGAGTTCAGTCTACATGCCCATTGGCCTCACTTTTGGATACTGTCTGCAAACATGTCTGGCAGCAATTGTTGCTGTGTATTGGTTTTGTGAGGTGGTCCACTGAGGGTAAACTATTCCAGTGTTATAGAATAAAGGCAGGGCCATTAACTCACTCATCACCTAGACCCCACTAATTACTATGCTTATATTGTTTATGTCAATCAATTTCTATAATCAGGAATTACTGAAAGGGGCCTAGAACTGCACCGCACACAGATTCATGTTTTTATATATATATATAGAGAGAGAGAGAGAGAGAGAGAGAGAGAGAGAGAGAGAGAGAGAGAGAGAGTTTCTATGCTACATATCATTTGCTACACATTTAAAACACATTCAGCAATAAAACTGCCTTGTAAATTATATTAGCGGGTTTTGGGTAAGTGCAGTTCTTAACTCCATCACATTTAATTTGTATAGCTTTTTTTTTTATTAGCATGGCACATAATTGGATTCAACGAGTAGTACAAATACTAACAGAAACACATGCGAATCATCTAGTGCAAAAATATATAACCCTAGCAACTCATAATTCCACAAGAAAAAAAAACATGAAATAATGAGGAAAATGAATAAGTGAAGATAACTTATATTGTAAAGTACAGTACCTGTAATGCCTAACAATGAATTAACCAAACATTTCATGTAATGGAAAAAACAGGGAGCACTGTAAGGATTCATTTTAAATGTTTTCAGACCTATACTACTAATAAGCCAATTTCACACAATTATATGTAAATGAAATCTACAGATGAGAAGAAAAACATCAACTTAAAATGTATGCTACTAATGAAGGTGTGTTCTGTCAGGGGAGAGACATCGGTTTTAGTTAAGCATCTTCTATTATTCTCCCTCCTATCCATCTCTTCTCTTTATTAAGGTAGTTATAGCCCCAAGGGAAGGTTCAGAAAGGGGCCATACAGTTATGCAATGCATTACTATTATTGCATATTACAGTGACATAGTAAATATTAGTCAGTAGGTGGCAATGTGGTACTGCAGCAAGAACTGACACATCACTCTATCACTACTCCTACTGCAAGGAGGGAAACCTGTTGACAAAACCATGAAACGCTAGACATTTTCTTTTGTAAGTTTATTCTTTGCAGCAGCCACATCACAAATATGAAAATAAGTTAAATATGACAATATTCAATCTCCTGTTCAACTCAATATTTAAAGTGTTCATGTGTTACTTTTCTTCAAAAATGTTTTGGGCGAGAGTAGTCTCATTATCAGTTCAATGTTCAGAGAGAAAAGTAAGATTTTAAAATCAATTTTCATACTTCTTATTAGAACTATCAATATTACCATTGGTCCCCTCTACTATTTTGTAGATTTTCTCAAATGTAACTCCATTAAAGGTACCAAATCTCCTCCTGACAATTTCTGTACAACACTATTCTGTACAATAGAATATCTGCAATCAAACTGTGTGATCAAAACAAGAAGTGAATACAATAGGTAACAGAACATAACTGTAGCATCATAATCAAAAATGTGTGTCCCCAAAAAAAGATGTAGAAGAAGAAGAAGAGGAAGAAGAAGAAGAAGTAGTAGTAGTAGTGATTTTTGCAAAAAGAGCAGGAAAATAAAAGTTGAAACAACTGTTTTTAAAGATTTTTAAATGGAAAGACAGGAGCTCTGGAAAAAAAGTGACCAGCCCATAGTCCTATTTAATAGTCAGTATGCAATAGGCTGCTCAAAGGCAACCAGTGAAAAAATTCAGTTCAGCACCCCCTAAACAAAAAGGTGTGCTAACAAAGACTGGCCATTAACTAATTAAATTAAATCCGGTTTAAAGGACTGTAAATTAAAAATGCAAAACAAAGGGGGAGGTGGTACAGAACATGCCACCCAGAGCCCACTGGTCGACAAAGGCTGACATGTCACCAGCAGACTCCCCGTGGGCGTGCTCTAACTTAACCCGGGACCGGACCAGGGCCCTGAACATGGCTTCGCAGTCAAAGAGACCCTCCCCGGTGATCTTACGCTTCCAGTAGTAGAAGTAGTAGTAGTCATAGTAGTAGTAGTAGTAATAATAATAGTTGAATTCCCTCAGACAGTGATTTCATTCCTGTCTTGTATTGTGATGTGTCCAGGACCTTCTTTCAGCAGTTTATGGACCTTAGTTCTGTAGAACACAATGTTCACAGGCTTAGGTTAAGGGGAAATAGGAAACACCTATTTGGGACTGGGATTGTAAGAGATAGTTGGGATTAGTTAGCAAGGCTGGTTTGGGGTGACATTATATCCAGTGTCTGTAGTGCAGCTTGCTGCCCAGCTTGATTAACACCCACCACATGGTGGACTAGCATCTAATAGCGAGAAACATAGACCCAAAGTGCTCCACTGTTTATTTTGGTTTGTAATTAAATCTTGATTTGTTTTATTCTTACTCAAATAAAGATGGTAAATGCAGAGTTTTTATTTAGATAACAGTAACTACTTTGGATCACACACTCTGGGTTACAGAATATACAGTATCTTATCTGGCATTGATTCAGTAAAGGAATATTACTTGCAAATTAAAGTGTAGTAAAATAAAATGAAAATATGGTTTGCAAGCAATGTAAATCAATGGTAAACTATGGTAAATTTGTATCATTAGTATGGGCAAAATACAAAATGACCATGAACATTCATCACTTTTTAAAGGGGTGTGGCAAAGTGATTTATTGTAGACAGGTGCAGGGGTGATGCAGTGCGTGAAAGAAGCAGACAGAGATAATTATAATCCAGTTTAGAAATATTTTTTTATCTTTGCAGGTCTGGTGAACAAACAATAATCCTAGGCAATACAATTTAATAATAGCGGGTTGCAGTCCCAAATAATAAACACAGTTAGTACATCCACAATATACAAACACGGTCACCAGTCCTGGGTGCATGCAGTGGTGCTCATGATGGGTGATACAGTTTATATTTGTGACAAAGGTGCAGTGTTGTCTGGTTTCATGCTGGCCCCTGGTGACAGCTCCGGAACTGCGTTAACTGTCTGGTAACGTAGAAGACAACACAAGACAATTGCAAACAAACTCACGATTTCGGGCAACTATACACTTTTACCGTCCTTCTGGTTTTTACTCACTACAAACCAAATGTGAAGGAACAGATTATGCCTTTAGCTGCCTTTACAATCTGCGGCTGCTACATTGTTTCCCTTCCAGGTCAACACGTTCTTGCAACAGAGTCTCGCCTTTTTCCAGACTGACCTACTTCCTGACCCAGGGAAATAACTGTCAAGCCAGCCCATCCAAATAACTCTGTCCTCGCTTAGCACCCTCACAGGTCTGGAGGGAGATTTACAACCAAGGTTCATTGTATTTCTGTCACAAGGGGATATAACAAAAAACTTACAAATAACTGAGATTGAACTGCATCTACTTCTTAACCACATCCTAATTTCTTCATTAAGGGTTCACAGGATAAAGACAGGTCTACTGTATAATTACCCAGAAAGCTTTGAACACAAGATTATAATCTAATAACAACCTATGTAAATAACAGTGTGTGGAGTCACATCCTTATTTGCATTTAGCATAAATAAAGTTTGTTCAGGATCAAATAAGGTTAGTCTTTAAACTGATGAAATCATCTACATTTTCAAACTGTTAGCTTCTTTCCCCTTTAATATCCTATTATGAGTGTTTCCTAAAATGCCCCGTTAATGGTTCTTCTTAAATCACTATTTCCCAGGTTAACTAACTTACTTTTCAACCACAGGTGCTTCTAAAAGATACATTTTCAGAAGTGAGGTGGTATAAGAAACTATAACGTCTGCCTCCTCTGCAGCAGTGATTTTGTATATAGTTTTTCTATTTACTAACTTACAGTCTAGCCCTGTGTGTTTGAAATTATGGAAGTAAACACAATTAGAAATCTTTTTAGTCCCTATGGGTTACAAAATACTTATGTTATGTTTCAGGGGTCTTTTATTTGTTTTCATTGGCCAAAACCTGTAATTTAAAATCCCAGAATTCTTTGAGGTTTGATATCCAGCACCATAATACATCATGGTACGTAACAATGTCTAGATCACACTATCCGTGATTTGGATTGACTGGTTGCTGGCAGATTTTCTTTTACTCCTAAATGAAAGGTACTGATCGCCTTTAAAATCACTTTAAAATGAGTTCTTTGTGCACTGGAATTGTGGCATTATCATGTGACATCTGTGTGGCATTCAGCCAGAATGAAGTTCCCCAAATTTGGCAAAAATATGTGTGTCAATAAAAGTCTGCACATAAAACAATGTTTTTTTGTTTTTGTTTTTGTTTTTTATGTATGTCGGTGAAGCAACTTTAAAAAAAAATGATGGTGATTAAGTAGATTCAAGAAAATGCACAGTCCTTTTCTTCAATCAGTTGTTAGGTTTATTGAAATATACAGGGAGTCTGGTCCCAGGTACATTGAATGATTGATTAGCAATTGAGTCTCAGTACAGCTGTATAAAAGCAGGATGTTTTCACTCACTCAGGGTTGTGTGTTCGGTGAGTGGAGAAAGGGATTGGAGATGGAGGTAAAAATAATAATAATAATAATAGTTAAAATATCAGCTCACCGTGTTTGTTTAGTGTTAGTCTGTTTTGTTTCATCTCTTGTTTTGGCCCTCAGTGCTGTGTCCTGTGTTTTGTTTGTCTTGCAACCATTTGTTTTCTGTCTGTCTGTTCACTATTAAATGCTGAGAGCGAGACCATTCGCTCAGCTTCACCAAACTCCATCTCTGTTGTTTATTTCCTGGTTTCTGGTCTGATGTCACCCACTACAGCCATCTTTGTGACACGTGGTGTCATCATGGGATTACCAGCGCCTCCTAGATGCAGACCAGAGAGGGAACCGCAGTGTTTTTTTGAAAAAAAAAAAAAAAAAAAACAGTGAAAATGGAAGGCTGGAGAGATGGCTGCACAGAGCTGGAGGAGCTCCTCAGTGGTCTGGAGGATCAAGGCTGGTGCCTTGCCTGCGGGGTGTAGGGGCACGTGGTGGCTGTCTGCCCCTTCCAAGAGGAGGAGGAGGAACTTGCCCAGGAGAGGAAGGTGAGGAGAAGGAGTGGCAGGAAAAATCTGCAGCCGCAGCAACAGCAGGAGGAGGTCTGGAATGACAGTTGGGAGGTTTTTTAAAGAACCTCGTGGCAGAGCTGTGCCCCGGCTGTGGGGCGTATGGGTACACGTTGTCCATCTGCCCCACGCAATATACAGAGGCGGAAGTAATGCCTGTGTGGGAGGAGCCTGCACTTCCATTGCCCAGACCGGGGGACTGTGAGCGTCCAGCGCCCAGACGGGGGGACCGTGAGCATCCAGAGCCCAGACGGGGGGACCGTGAGCGTCCAGAGCCCAGACGGGGGGACTGTGAGCATCCAGAGCCCAGACAGGGGGAACCGTGAGCGTTCAAAGCCCAGACAGGGGGACCGTGGGCGTCCAGCGCCCAGATGGGGGGATAGTGGGAAACCAAAACCCGGGGGACTGCTGTTGCCACCTCCGCCAGCAGAGGAAGAATGCCTGCTGTCCCCATCTTCACCAGCAGAGGTTGTGTGCCTACTGGTATCACTTCCCCTACCGTCACCACCTCGAGGAGAGGAGCAGGTGCTTCCTCTGCCTCCTGCTTGTTCAAAGTGATGATCTGGTTTAGTGCTGGCCCAAGGCAACAGCTCCGGATTCGTGCTTAGCTGTCTCGTGATTACAAAAAGACACAGACAGTTACTAAACACACACAAACAAAACACTCACAAACTCTTTTCTTATTTCAAGGGACAATCTCCCAGTCCTTCCTGTTCTTTGTATTTTAAACCAAGCGAAGGGAGGATTAGCATTTCTCTGGCCCCTTTTATGCATGACCCCTTGGTAATTGATTGCAGCTGTGTCTATTGCTTGCAGCTGCTACCTCGTTTACCTTCCAGGTCAATAAGTTCCTGCAACAGAGTCTTGCTTCCTTCCAGGCTAACCAACTTCCCGACCTCAGAATCAAACTGTCAGGCCAGCCCATCCAGAGACTTCTCCTTTCGCTGTTTAGCACCCTCAGAGGTCGAGAGGGAGATTTACAACCAGAATTCATTGTATTTCTGTCCCAATCCCCAATTGCCACCACTGTAAAAAGCGCTATCTGCGTGATGAAAAAGTTGATGACCAATTGTGATGGGCTACCCCCACCCCTGGGTGTAGCTGGGCTATTTGGTATAGTTTGGGTTATGTAGTACAGGTGATGTAAAATGTATATTTGTATTTGTGCACAGGTAATGCACAATTAGTTCACAAGCAGACTAATGCCGGGGTCATATTGAATTATTAGCAATTGAGTCCCAACCCAGCTGTATGTAAAGAGGCATGTAAGGTAAAGAGAACTAACAAAATACTGTAACACTTGCTGCTCGTGCTGGCTTTAAAACCAGCACAATACTTGTTTGTTCCATGCCTGTATTGTTTGTCTGTTTTGACCATCGTGCTATTTTGTTTGTACAAGTGTTTTGTGCTTGTTTACCAAGTTTCATCACACTTACATTTTTGCACTATCCAGAAAACCGCTTATCCAAGTGTCATGAAACTTGGTATTGCCATTATTTACTATTAGCTGTTAAGAGTATCAGATCCTGAAGGTGTCTGTCTGTCCATACATCCACCAGTCTGAACCCCCCTTGTATCCCCAGAATCTGATTTTCTAAACAACGTATGCAGAATAGCGTTAACTCCAAGTTTCATGACAATTTAATAAGCCAATCTCCAGACATACATAAAAATGTAAAGGTCTACATATGTACACATACAACCACTATATCGCCTCCACTATTTCCCCTTCAGAGGGAATTTCATCCACAGGGGATAAAAAAAATATTAAAGGCAGTGTAAAAGTTTTGTTATCTCTGCTGAAAAAATTAATCTCTGCAGATGGGAACTGAACTATAATACATTAATCAGCCATGCTTTTCATAGCACTAGACTCTTACAAGTCTAGTTATTCTGTCAATACACCACTAATTATAGAAATAGCGTAAATAAAGATGCTGTTCAAAAAGAGAGTTGAGGGTTCCCACATTGCCATGGCACTGACTGCGCTATTCAGACTTCATTTACACTTTTAAAAAAAAGGGTCATCTGTCAGCTTGAGCGTCCAGCTACTTGTGTGACTCAGCACACATTAAATGACTTAATTATTTAATGAACTTTCATATCTCCCCGTAACTAAACTTTAAGAGGCTGCTTTCTGAAAAACATTAGCTTGGCAATGTAAGTGCCCCCTACGTAAACCCCTTGGCATCAGAGAACGTGACTGTCAGTCCACATATTCTGTGCTTTTAAACATTGACACCTTTAGAAACAGTTGAATGGATATATTTTTTCCTTAAATTGTTCTATTAGTGTGCCTATTGGGGTGTATTTCAGTGGCAAAAACAATGTCAGAACAAACATACAGATATTATTTAACTAGGAGAGATCGACTGATCCACTTTTTAACATCATTATTACATACAATAAAAAGGGAATGGAAAAGGGCACAGCAGACCAAGATGAAAGGCGACTTCACTTCATAGATATGCTGCAGTTTAAGTCATTAAAATAGACTGTATCTTATTATGGTTAGGCCACTCAAGGTATTTGCAGGTATCCATTTCTCCCTGCAATGTGTTGGCACACTGCCTGCAGCCCAAGATTTCTATGATGAGCTAGCAGCACCATGGATAGATTGATTGTGTGTAAGGCTCTATGAACTCGCAGCACAATGGATAGATTGAGAGTAAGGCTCTATGAGCTTGTAGCACAATGGATAGATTGAGAGTAAGGCTCTATGATTTCACAGCACAATGGATAGATTGCGAGTAAGGATCTATGACCCTGCAGTACAATGGATAGATTGTGCATAAGGCTCTATGAGCTTGCAGCACAATGGATAGATTGCGAGTAAGCCTCTCTGACAATGCTCCTGCGTTTCATTGCTTTCCCAGACACCCACAGATTGTGGCACTGTTTTTTTTTTGTTTGTTTTTTTATTTACTGGTATGGAACCACGTGGTACTTTAAGCATGCAGCACAAAAAACGGGGCTTGCTTTTTAAAAGAGACAATAGCATTACTAATTTCAAAGCATGCAAGGAATTCGTAAGGTGTACAACTGATACTGCAAAAAGAATGAACAACCTCAATTACACAGTCTGTTTTCTAAATAAGTTGTACAATTAAACTGTGAGAATTCAATACCATCTAAATAGCTTTTTGACATCGGCTCAGGATAGGGCAAACTCCATCACTCATCTTACAAAATCACATCAACATACCACTGCTATAGACTCATTAAGTGCAAGTTAATTCATTTGTAAATTAGAATTTACTTGAGGTCTCAAATAGTCTAAAGTAGTGCATTGTTAATTAGCAGTAGGTTAAGTATTACATCCAAAACCCATATTCCATTGACGTGAACTATAAAGCTAGTTTATAAAGTGAAGTTTGAGGTATCCAGCTGTGTGAACAATAACTTCAACTGGAAATAAATGTAGAAACTCAGGGTAGTATTCATTTGTAATAAACTGAAAATCCATGCTGAAAAATAAAACAAGGCAAACACTGGATGTGTGGATGAAATTAATCTGAATCCCAGCAGTCCAAACCCAACCAAAAAATTTAAATCAGTCTAATGTTCCGAGGCCAGGAATCTCTTCTAAACCAAACAGAAAGATTGGGAGCACAACTACAGCTGCATGGTTAGTCATATTTTAGTTGTCATTGTAATTGATTGAACAGAATCACCATCTAGTGGACAAATAAAAAAGCAATCCTTTCCCTTTTCGGCTTGGGATTCTTATCAGACAGGTGTGTAGAATGTGGTCACGTCATTGCACTAGTGTTAATTGTAATTGATTAAATTGAGAACAGTTTTGTCATTAGTTTTTTATTATGATTTGCACAACAAAGATAGAAATGTTGCTGCTTTCATGGCATACATTAAGGTTGAAGAAATAGACCCATGAGTAGGTCACTGTGCCCTAGATTCTAATACTCTCAAGAATCATACAAATTGTCATGAAAATTAATAAATTCTTAAATATAACTGTGTGGCAGGTTCTTCAGACACTACCAGTCTGAGACTACCACCAGAAAGTCATTTAACTGTCTAGATTAATTACCAACATGCCAAATATATGTAGTCATCTTTGTTTTTCGCATTTGTATCAATTAAAACTAAGGAATTGGTAAGTAATTCAAATTAAGCCTGCAATTTCATAATCAGTTAGTGTACTTTCAAAGTGAGCTGTCTGAACTACTAAGTGATTTAGTATTGATAATGTAGTTATCCCTAAATCTAATGTATCATTTCTGTTTCTCTTTGTATTGGGTATTTGAAGGAAATCTGGTATAAATTGAGAATATAGTCTGTTGACTACCATTGACCTGTGATGAGAATGCCTAAGCAACCACTAAAACAAAAGAGGATCTGTGAACTGACCAGTTACATAACAGCTCAATAAATAGCTATTCACAAAGAAAGCTGTTGCACTACTAAATATGTGGAATATTGAAAAAAAAGATCAGTATTTCAAGTGGTGCAGTATGACAGACATTGCAGCATTATGGGGATACAAAGCAAGTTAGCCAGTCTTGCAAAGTCAGTGTGTAGATTTCTGGAAAGCATGATTAAGTTGTTAGGGGGCTATCAATTTCCAGTTACAGGTCATTCAAAATGATCCTGAAATAATTGCATTTAATCTGCTTGAAATACTTGAAATTAAATTGTTTACAAATATTTTCAAAAATCACAAAAGCACTTTTTTTTTTAATCTATGGTGTGCTGGGGGTGGTATCATCTTTAATGCAAAAAGCTAATTTTGGTGTAACGCTTAAAGTTTTTTCCTTAGCTTAATATTACTGCACTCAAGGGAACTTCATTAATTACATCAGGGTTATCTAGGTAATCACAAAATGTGTTATTATTATTATTATTATTATTATTATTATTATTATTATTATTATTATTATTATTATTATTATTTTATATGTATCATTTTGGAATTGTTACCCATTTTGACTAGTCGTTTGCAATCTGCAGACTGTGGAAAATATATGCATATGTGTCAAAGTGCTGCATACAAAAAAATTGTATTTGTTTCAGTAGCGCAACCACAACAAAGCAAACCTTCAGACACCGAATATTTTACATTGTCTGCAATGATTGGCAGAGCAAGGTTGTGCTTAAGGTTGTCTGGTGTGGTAAAATGGGGTATTGATGAATCTCCACACAGGTGATTTTAAAAAGCCCATTTTGCTCACAGTTCTGTGGTTTGATATGCAATTTCACATGGAAAGCCACCTTTGAGCCAAATGAAACTACACAGATTGTAGTTCTGCACTGAGAAGAAATGCAATTATCAATGTGAAATATTGTATTTACTTCTGAATTCCCAAATGACCCTTTTTCACAAGAAATGACTTCTTCCCTTCCAAACACAGTCATATGGTCACACTGGTGGAAATATATTGACATGAACTTCAACCTTCACTTTGTACACAACTCTACAGATTATGTTGTGGGAATATTCAGACTTTTTTTATCATACTTTCTCCGGGCTGCAGTTGTGTAGAATACTATCAACTATATTTACTTTTTGAGCTGTGTGTCATTGGTGATGTTTTCTAATCTATTGTACTGTAATAGTACACATTGCTGTTCAACTACCGTGTTTCAACAAAATAAGGCCATCTAGTTGACAAGAGTGAGGTTGCAATATATAATAATCTTTATATAGCGCCTTTCATAGTGGACCACCATCACAAAGCGTCATCACTATGAATTAGTTGCAGTCACTTACAACAACGTCTCACCTGATGGAGCACAAGGAGGTCAAATGACTTGACCAGGGTCACACAATGAGTCAGTGGCTGAGCTGGGATTTGAACCAGGGACCTCCTGGTTACAACCTCCAACAATATCCCCAATTTTTATGACTAATTATTATCATCAGTAGGATTGATCTTTTTTTTTTTTTTTTTTTTTTTTTTTAAGTTAAAAACAAAATTGATTGGGGGTCATAAGCCTGGATAATATTATTTATATTTAAATAAAAAATACATTGTAACTAAACAAATTATTATTATAATAATATAAAATAATAGAACAAACAGCAATTTGACTTTGTAAAACCAACTTAGAGAGAGAGAGAGAGAGAGAGAGAGAGAGAGAGAGAGAGAGAGAGAGAGACGCGCACTCCATAGTCACGTGACAAGGGGGGGGGGTTATAGGTGTTAGAGGTCACATGACAAGGGTCTGAACCTGTGCAGTGGTTTACTGTGGGGTGGGCTGTGCTGCTTATTTTTTCGCTCTAGTCCAAATTTGGATTTTAATAATGTCTCTGGAAGTCGAATCGGCAGAGTAAGTTTCGTGAAGTTATATATGCGTTAAGTAGAACGAGCCTGCATCACAGAATCATTATTTATATTCAGTAAATGGGTGTGAATGGAGGATATGTATTTCATCGAGGCCTAGTCAAAGCGGCAGTCGTGGATGCTCTATTTGCTGTTGCCAGTCAGAGAATGTTTGGATTGTGTAGCTTGCCGAGAATGGTAGCATTAAAAATATTCAGTAGGCTGCATCTACGAAGTGAAATGTTGACGCATGCAGTTGTATTGTAAATGTTATTCCTGAAAACAGAATGTATTGTTTAGTTGAGTTCTGCTGTAGTTATTGCATACTTTACGTGTTTGTTCCGAGGGTACCACCGCCGACCTCTGGAAGTGTTACTGGGACTATAATCTGATTATAGTATGCATTATTACTTATACAGAAATGGAAGCACCGTGCAGTTTTATATCGGTTTTCTCAGTTTCATTCGATTGTACTATATTACCATAAGATTGCAGTAATAAAAAAAAAAAAACTTTGTTACGTAGTTAATAATATTGTGCACTGTGGGCAGATTAATGTGATACAGCACATAGCATATCTACAACATAATTACATCTATAGTGCCTTTAATAGCGAGCCTTCTCAAAGGTCGTCAGGTCGATGGTTTAAAAATAACACCAAATGTAACCTTTTATTTTCTGATTGGTTTTGTTTTTAAATTGTTTTACAGCGTCATACGTCTGATCATGCAGTATCTGAAAGAAAACAATTTGCACCGAACACTGGTTACCCTACAAGAGGAGACGACCGTCTCCTTGAACACTGTGGACAGTATTGAGAGTTTTGTAGCCGATATCAACAGTGGGCACTGGGACACAGTCTTGCAGGCTATACAGTCTCTCAAGCTGCCTGACAAGACTCTCATTGACCTTTATGAGCAGGTAAGTGATTCTGTTTGTGGGCATAGTGTGTAGAAAGTGAAGTCATGCCAGAGATTGGGGGTATGGTGTAAATGATATTGCAAGCTTTAAATAGAACATTAATTGTATTTTATGATGCAGTCATGTTAATAGTCAAGTTAAGTTTTGTTCATGGTTAAACAATTATTACTATCAAACTTTTAGTTAAATCCATGTATTTGATTTCCCCATTCCAGAGAGTAATGTGACACTGATCTCTGTAGGCTCATGCTGAAATGTCAGAAGGAATGAACATCAAGCTTGTTATTTATTATTCATACAGATCACACTTCTAGTAGACCAGCACAATTATTGTGACATCCGTGTGTCATTCCAAATCGAGGACAACCTTGCCACTTGGCCTTCAACAAAAGTGACGGATACTGTGTACTGTATGAGAAATGAATAAATAGTCTATATTAGAGCACTTGTTCCTTCTGCAGCCGTTTTAATGAGTTGCTTTTCATGTCCCTCACAGGTAGTGTTGGAGCTGATTGAGCTGCGTGAGCTGGGAGCTGCCAGGTCTTTGTTAAGGCAGACAGACCCCATGATCATGTTGAAGCAAACCCAGCCAGAGAGATATATTCACCTGGAGAACCTCCTGGCCCGGTCCTACTTTGATCCCCGAGAGGTAAGCTAAACTCCATATGATTCCAGACACATTGTTTAGACAATTTTTTTCCCCCCAAAGATTTTAAATTTAAAGTAACAGCACTTATCCAAATTATTCTCATACAACGCTTTTGTTTTGTTCACTGTTTGTGATGCTTTAAGGCACAACTCATCACTTCATTACCTCATTGTGTGGCCCATCCTCTGTTGGCACATTCACCTCTAATGGGAATCTCTGTTTCCTTGCAGGCCTACCCAGATGGCAGCAGTAAAGAGAAACGGAGAGTAGCAATCGCGCAGGCTCTGGCAGGAGAAGTCAGTGTGGTTCCCCCTTCTCGTCTTATGGCTCTACTTGGGCAGGTAGGTTTACACAATGGGTTTGCTACACTTGATCTCAGGTTTTAAGAGAAATGTGTGTTTTCAACTTATTCCTCAGTAGACAAGTCTATATAACAAAACCAGCATGCAGTTTGACAAAAACTAGCACTAGCCACATTTGCAGGCAGTCTCTATGCCAAGGATTGGATAGACTACACTGAACTGCTCTTAGGAGGATGGTGCCCCAGTTATGGCGTGTGTCATATTTGTAGGGCAGTGTGTTTAAGCACTGTTGATTACATGTAGAGCAGTTTAGTCTCCATTACTGCTTATGCAGGATTTTCACAAGCTGTAAATTCATTACTAAAAGTGATTGTCAGTAAACTTTTCTTCCCTGCAGTCTCTGAAGTGGCAGCAGCACCAGGGGCTCCTCCCACCAGGCATGACCATCGATTTGTTCAGGGGTAAAGCAGCTGTAAAGGATGTGGAGGAGGAGAAGTTCCCCACACAGCTCAACAGACACATCAAGGTAAATCCAAAGCAAATGATGTCGAAACTCTGACATGTTTGCGTGATAAGTATTTGATACAGACAGTTCTGTATGAGGATTTGAACTGATCTCTTGTGTTGCCTAACAGTTTGGCCAGAAGTCCCATGTTGAGTGTGCGCGATTCTCTCCTGATGGGCAGTATCTGGTGACTGGCTCTGTGGATGGATTCATTGAGGTGTGGAACTTCACCACTGGCAAAATCAGAAAGGTAGGTTTTTACAGTGCAAGAGCATTGTGAGATTATGGATTGGGTTACCAAGTCACTTTTTGATGCTGAATCACTTTGATTCTTTAAGACCGAAATGGATCAAGTTTTGAGAAGTCAGCTACTAGGAACTGTGCAAGAGTAGATGGGCCGAATGACCGCCTCTCGTTTATAAATGTATTTATGATTAGCGTGAATACTTCTATGCAACATTACCCATCGAAAATCTATTTAAGTTGCACAATAGAAATTGTTGTAGGTCATATGTGTTTTTTTGTTTATCAAATAGACTATTTGGATTTTAGTATTGATGGGGGTACAGAATCCTACAAATAATGCATTTAATGCTTAGGGGAAAAAGTCCAGGTCTGTTTGAGGGTGTTGCTTGCTTGCTGGCTGCTGTGTGTGTTAAAGAACAAAATGTTTCTTCTAGTTTGACAACAAGAAACCACACTTACTGTCTTTGCTCTAGGATTTGAAGTACCAGGCTCAAGACAACTTCATGATGATGGACGATGCAGTGCTGTGCATGTGCTTCAGTCGGGACACTGAAATGTTGGCAAGTGGTGCACAGGACGGAAGGATTAAGGTAAGAGTGATAGATGTTTTAGTAGTTATTTATTTACTGCTGTACACTCAGCAGTCTGCAACAACACAACAAACAAGACAATGATTTTTTCTTGGAGATAGCTGTACTAGTGTAAAGTATTGAAATGTAAGCTGTTAACCATAACGACCCATACATGAAAGTGCACAGTAGGCCTGAGCTTTGGGTGTGTATTTTGCAAGCACTTAGTGGCCATTAGGAAGTTGTTTGCTTGAAGTAATATTTTGCATCTGACGACATCCTTCCCAAGTCTGCTTGATTATTATATGGGGATACACGTAGTGATCCAGTGAGTTTATATGTTCATAGCCAGTTTTTTTATGACAAGTACATAGGGACATTTTACTTTAGTTTCATTCTTCTTTTTGGTATAAAAGAAAACATATTTCCACACAGCTTCTTAATGAATTGCTCCTTGTTTGTAGCTTTCAGAGTTTGAACCTGATGCTCTTATCGACCAATAAAGTTCTTGTGATTCTGAACCCCACCTATCCTCTCTGTCATGGTAAACCGTTAAGGCCACTGTAATGTGTAATACACAGTTGTTCTGTGAATTAGACACATTTTTACTGATCTGCAGGACATGTATTGGTGTCGCTGTTGATTAAATATGAAATATATTGCAGTACTGCGTTTTCATCTCACTGTTGTTTAAACTCCTACCCCTTCTTTACCACATTTTCTATGTTTTTTAAACACTTGTAGCGAGCTTGCAGTGTTGTTGCGTGTATCTCCGCCCTGGAGAAAGGCAAACATTTGTAGTTGATCCAGAAGACTAATGGGCCATCCTTTTTGAATTGCAGGTGTGGAAGATTCAGAGTGGCCAGTGCTTGAGACGTTTTGAGCGTGCTCACAGCAAAGGAGTGACCTGTCTCAGCTTTTGCAAGGACAGTAGTCAGCTTCTCAGTGCTTCTTTTGACCAGACTATCAGGTATGTTGAACAACATGGCACCTAAATAACACAATACAACCGTTGTGTGGTTCTACTGTTAATCATTTCTTCTTTTTTGCCCCGCTGTACATTTTGTTAAGCTGAAGAAACATTTGGGTGTAATGCAAGAGCATTGAGTGACATCCAACATGTTTTGTTTTTGGTGTGTTTGCAGAGTTCATGGACTGAAGTCTGGCAAAACCTTGAAGGAATTCCGCGGCCATTCCTCCTTTGTAAACGAAGCCACTTTTACACAGGATGGACATTACATAATCAGTGCGTCTTCTGATGGCACAGTCAAGGTATACTGACCAGAAGCATTTCGTTTGACAGGCTTTTACAAAACAGTTTGACAAAGTTGTGACATTTTGGCTCCTAGATTACTTTTATTTTTTTTGTGTTTTATTTTGTGGATTGTCCCAAAGTATTTGCTCAGATACAACAATGTTTAATTGTTTTAATAAACTTTGACAGCATGCAAAATACAATATTTACTTATATTCAAAATAATCCTGTTTCATACAGCACTTGCTGTTTACGTCTTTCGTAACTGCTTCTTTGTTTCACCCAGTAGTCCCCATTGTTCTGGTTACATCACTCTGTTTGCTTATCATTTATGCTAAAAAAACAGTTTTGTTTCACACCAGCATTAGATGTTGTAACCTTGAACGTGCAGCAACTATTTAACTGCCTAAAACCTTAGTATTTTCTCTGACATTTTATTCAGCTCATACCCCTACGTTATACTTGGTGTTCCGCATGTTCGGTTTTTATCTTAACTAACAACAAATTTTCCCGGGAATTTTTCAGCCTATTCCTTATATGTTAAAATAGGGATAAAATCAGTAAAAATGTGTTTTTAATTTAAACATTTGAAAAAATCTCAGTACACACACTTTACATGTGGAATATGATGTGTAGTAGATCTGGTTTCTGATTAAGTTTAATGTCTCTGGGATGTATGATGAACCAGAATCTTTGCAAATCGTGGCTAAGTTATCCAGTGCTTTACGAACGTCTGGGCAATCGCTATGCTGACGGAGCTAGTATCTGCAATAGGCATTAGACCGTGCTTTAGCTGATGGACAGTACTGTCGCGCAAAGTCACAAATACATACCGGACTGCAATAAACAGTGGCTGTCCAGCAAAGCACAGCGTTCTGACAAACTAATTAACACAGTCATTCTGTGCTGTCTTTTATTCAAGTGTCTTTTAAGCCACGAAATGTATTGCTTGTTTTTCGGTTCACTTTCTTCTTTTAGTTTAATGTGTCGCTAACTTTTCAGTATGTTATTTTGTTCTGTCAGAGTGAACATGTACCTCAGAGCAGCAGTATTTGCAGCGCTGTGCATCCTCTGCCTCATCTGGCCCACTTCTGCTATTTTTGATTTTTGTGTACTTTGAAACACATTTTCTTTTGAATATTCATAAACTGATTGATTTACGTTTTCTTCCCCATTCCTCATACACTCAAAATATAATATTTTTGTGAAGTATTTCAATATAGTTTTTGATCAAGCTAGTTACCCAGCACTTGCCACAATAATCATACTTTGATTGGCCAACAGAATCAGATGATAGTATATTTGTGAAGCAACAGAGAACCAGTTGCGTTTTATTGTGTACTTTCTAAAAAACAGTACCATGAAAATACTAATTATGCAATTTCTAACTAACCATGCAGTAAGCTCAAGCAACTTTCACATGGATATGTATATATCTGTATCTGTCTATGTATATATCTTAATTAAAATACAAAACGGCTGTGAGTGTAGGTTACACAAAGGTTATTATAAACATACCAGTACAGTATCAGTAATGTTTTGCCTTTGCCCTGTGAAAGGTAATAGAAAACTGTTAGCCCTATCCTGATACTGTCAAGTAAAAGAAAATACATGCAAATAACATTTTATATTCTAACATTACTGATACTTTGAACTTGATCTTGCTCACGGTGCTGTTTGAGCAACAATCTGTACCTTGACTACTGATCACCCAATTTTAGTGAAAATGGTGTGAAGCATTTAGGATATCGGAAACCTAAAGAATTTTGATCAACAGCTCTTTTGCATGATCCATGTAGCTTGGTATTCCACATTTCTAGGAATGCGTCCATTGTCAATGTTATTGTCATTTACTTTTATATTTTGTTTTTACAGATCTGGAACATGAAGACAACAGAGTGCTCTAATACCTTCAAGTCCTTGGGTACCACAGCCGGAACTGACATTACTGTAAACAATGTCATCCTGCTGCCCAAGAACCCCGAGCACTTCGTAGTGTGTAACAGATCCAACACAGTGGTTATCATGAACATGCAGGGACAGGTGTGTTCATGGCATAGGGGGCAAGGGTTAAATGATGATCATAAGAACATTAAGTCTAAAGAGGGTTAGTGATAGACCTTGCATTGTGTAGCAGTTTTGCAGATTCTTGGTTTCACTGCGAGACTTACTAGGCCCACTTGAGATTAATTTGGTAAAGTGTAGCAAGGCAAATCTTGGATGTCACCACTTGGTTGGAGTGGCTTAAACTGCTATGTAATGATACTCTTTTTCCTTCTCGTTATTAAGTACAGTGTTTGAAGAATGTAGTTCCTTAGTGATTGGTTAATAAAGTACTTAGATTTTGAGATGACTTAAATGTAAACAGGAGTTACTTGTTTTCATCCTGCATAAACTAGGGTTACAAAAAATTAAAACACTGATAAAGGTTGTGGTGACTTAGAATCTGGCCTGAGATAATGGACTGCTTATCTAGACTTGATGCTTTGCATTTCACTTTGTATGAATGTAGGTTATGGTAACTTGCTAATATTAATGTTTAAAATGTGTATCGGTTTCAGATTGTGAGAAGCTTCAGCTCTGGTAAGAGGGAAGGTGGTGACTTTGTGTGCTGCACACTGTCTCCCCGTGGTGAATGGATATACTGCGTTGGAGAGGACTTTGTGCTGTACTGCTTCAGTACAGTCACCGGTAAACTGGAGAGGACCTTGACAGTAAGTGCCCTTGGAGGTTTTTACAGTGTTCCATGCTGAGCAGCAGATCTTTGTTTAGCACAATTTGTGAAATCTGCATATTTAGTCATGTGTCTATCGTTCTTGAAATGAGTCATGTTAAATGGAAGCAATGCTTGGAATATTTAAATACCTTTTTTTTGTAAAAAGAGCTCTGATAAATCTGTTAAGTCATTTGATGCAGTTAAATAAAATTCAGAGACTCCAGGATAAATTGTATCTTTTTTTTTTTTTGAGAGAGAGATAGACTTAATGTGAAAGCCTATGTGAATAATAAGCATAACCATAACCCAGAGCAATGACCATTCCATGACTTTGTCTCTGAGATATGGTGCGTGTTAAATTATAAAGAAACGTTTATGATTTAAGTTTGATTTAATATTTTCTGAACATCTGGTAAAGCTCCATTGAGCTGCCTTCTCCGTATTGATTTGCATGCATGAATCCAAGAGGTTTTTAATGCACAACAACATAGAGGAACAAAGCAAATGGTACTGACACTTTTTAAAGAGTAAGAAATGAATACAAAAAAGAAAAACAATTAATCGGGGGACTAGGTCTTTAATTGTGTACAAGGTATTCTAAGCTCCTTTGTTTTTGACTAGATCCACGAGAAGGATGTCATTGGAATTGCACACCACCCACATCAGAATCTGATTGCCACATACAGTGAAGATGGTCTCCTCAAACTCTGGAAACCGTAGCGGTTTCCCACGGTTTGGATTCAATGGACTGATACATTTTCACGGGGTACGGGAGCGGAGGGGCTGCATCAGTTGGACTTGTTTTGTGTTCATACCATGCTTTTTATGTTTTGATAAACATTTTGGTTGCATTTTACACAACTTTTATAAACTTGTTTCTTAACCAGATTTTGTAATGTTTTATTTTCCCTCCTCATTTCCAGATCTTTTTTTTTTTTTTCTCTGGTGTTGCTACCAGTTTTTACCCAGTTACTAATGTACCTATTTTCATGAATTAGGATCAATACATTAAGACTGTAAAATTGAAATATACAAGTTGTTTCAATGAAGTGCACGATGGCTTGATCATGACACATCATTTTTTTTTGTGAATGTGAATGGTAGTTTTATTTGTTTTTTGTTTAATTACCAAGTTGAATATATAAAACTAAGTAGCCTGGAATATTAGTACTGGATATTTTATAAAGCTACCTCTTCAATACGAACCAAAACACAAACATGAAAGAGTTCTAAACTGTCAATTGCAGCATACTAAATTTAGTCCACTTGATACACCCATCAGGGGATTAAGTGAGCTTGATCTGCTTCCTAACTAACGTTGCTACCATTGCTAATCCCAATTGCAGTGTACCAAAAGTTGATTGGCAGGTTGGGATCCTCAGTTAATCTTGATCAAGTTTAGTACCGATTGCAGAATACTAAATCTCTCAAACGCTTTTCTGATTTTAATACTGTGTATTTTTTATTCTTCTTGCTATATACCTCCTCATACACTTGTTTGTAAAGCTTTCACATATTACACTGCTATCTATCTATCTATCTATCCACCCATCCATCTATCTAAAATATTTCTTAAATTATAACTTTTTTTTCATCCTTGTTTCTTTTGGTTGACTGAGGGATGTTTATTGTAATATATACACTGTATATTAACATTGTTTCAGCTTTGAGTATAGATATTAAGAACAGAATAGTTTCTCAGAATTCCCCATGCAAATTTGCATATTGGAGGTTGGTAATATGCATTACTGTACTGATACCGGTCCTGTTCATGTTCCTACTGTATGAACAAAGTAAAGGGTAATTCTCAAATGAACACCTTTTTATTCAATGTCTTGTATGACTCCTCTTTCTCACCCAGCCGCACACTTGAACATTCCATCCACTTCTATCTTACCGTCAAATAAAACTTTCAAGCAACCTGCAGGACCCTTATCGATGGAACAACATTGAGTGCACTTTAGTGAGGATTTGATAAGGGTCCAGGCATACAGTTTTGCAGTTAATATACATGATAAAAGCTAGCTAGTTATTTATAGGATTCCAACTTTTTTAGGTGGGTGATTTTTTTTTTTTTTGTACAAATGCCAAGTTCAATAATCATTAGTAACAACTTTCTAAGCTTACTGCTGCAATATCACATAAACTCTAGATATAATTCCAATAGCATATGTCTTGGTAGATAGTTTTAAGCAATATGATGATCATGTCCCTGTTCCGTTTACTATCAGCTGAATATCATATATAAATGTGGGTGTGGGTGTGTGTGTGTGTGTGTGTGTGTACAGTGCCTTGCAAAAATATTCACGCTTGCTATTGTGTCCCATTTTGTGAAATTACAAAATGATGCATACACATTTTTATAAACGAAATATTTGATTTAAGCACCTTTGGCAGCAATTACAGCCACAAGTTTTTTTGGGTAAGTCTCCACCAATTTTGCACACTGGCTTGGTGCAATTTGTGCCCATTCTTCAGATTTGCTCAAGGTCTCTCAAGTTGCTTGAGGATTGCTTATGGACAGCAGTTTTCAAGTCTTTCTGCTGATTCTCAATAGGATTCAAGTCAGGACTTTGACTGGGCCACTCAAGGACATTCACTTTCTTATTCTTAAGACACTCCAATGTAGCTTTGGCTTGGTGCTTTGGATCATTGTCCTGCTGAAAGGTGAATTTTCACCCCAGTTTTAAGTCTGTAGCAGACTGAAACAGGTTTTCCTCTAGTATTTGCCTGTACTTTGCTCCATCCATTTTTCCTTCAGTCCTAACAAGCTTTCCAGTCCCTACTGAGGAGAAGCATCCCCATAGCATGATGCTGCCACTAACATGCTTGACTGTAGGGATGGTGTTGACTGGGAGATGTGCTGTGTTGGGTCTGCGCCAAACATAACGCTTGTTATTTAGACCAAAAAGTTCCAATTTGGTCTCATCTGACCACGACACCTTTTGCCACATTATTGCCCTCAGGTGATTTGTTGCTAACTCTGCGAGCTTTGAGGAGGCTTATTTATAGTAATGGCTTCCTTGCCACCCTGCCATACAGGCTACTTTTGTGAAGGGTTCTTGATATTGCTGTCTAATGCACATTTTCTTCCATCTCAGCCATTGAACTCTGTAGCTCTTTCAAAGTTGTCGTTGGCCTCACAGTGGCATCCCTCACCAGTTTCCTCTTTGCTGCTCAGTTTGGAGGGACAGCCTGATCTAGGCAGTGTCTGGGTAGTACAATGCACTTTCCATTTCTTGATGATTTGGTAGACTGTGCTCACAAGAATATTCAGAGACTTTGACATTTTTTGTACCTTTCTCCTGATCTGTGCTTTTGAAAGCTCATTGGTCTTCATGGTTGAGTGCTTGAAATTCACTACCTGACCAAAGAACCTCACAGACAGGTGTTTTTATTCTGAAATCATGAGAACCACTAATATTGCACACAGAGGCCATACAAATAATTATGTGGCTTGTTAAGGTCATTTTGTGCATCTGAATTAATTTAGGTTTGCCACAGCAAAAGGTGTGAATACTTATGCAATCATGACTTCCATTTATATTAAATTATCTATTTACTACTTTTTGTTTTTGCTTTGAATGTGTAGAGTAGGATGTGTATAGAACATATTAATTCCTACTTCAGTCTCATGACTGCAAGCTTTAAAACAACAAAATGTGAAAACTGAGAGGGTCTGAATACTTTTGCAAGGCACTGTATATACAGTGCCTATAGAATGTATGCACCACATTTCAAAATTTTCATCTTTTGTTGCCTTATAGTCTGGAATTAAAATGCATTATATATATATATATATATATATATATATATATATATATATATATATATATATATATTCCCATTTATCTACACATCTTACCCCACAACTTCCAGGTGAAAAAAATATTCTAGAAATTTGTAGAAAATGAATTAAAAATAAAAACTAAAATAGCTTGGTTGGAAAAGTGTCCACCCCCCTTGTAGTAGTAATCCTAAATTAGCTCAGGTGTAACCAATCGCCTTCAAAATCACACACCAAGTTAAGTGGCCTCCACCTGTGTTAAATTGTAGTGATTCACATGATTTCAGGATAAATTCAGCAGTTCCTGTAGGTTCCCTCTTCTGGGTAGTGCATTTCAGAACAAAGACTCAACCATGAGCACCAAGGTGCTTTCAAAAGTACTCCAGGACAAAGTTGTTGAAAGGCACAGATCAGGAGATGGGTATAAAAAAATATCAAAGGCCTTGAATATCCCTTGGAGCACAAAGAAACGGGCAACGTTGAGGACCGTAGATGCAGTGGTCAGCCAAGGAAACTTGCTGCAGCAGGTGAGAGAGACATCATGCTTACTTCCCTTTAAATATTTGGCTGTAGAAGAAAGCAGTTTATTCGCAGAAGGGCTGGAGAGCGGTACACGAATGAGTGTCTGCAGGCAACAGTGAAGCATGGTGGAGGTTCCTTGCAAGTCTGGGGCTGCATTTCTGCAAATGGAGTTGGGGATTTGGTCAGAATTAATGGTCTCCTCAATGCTGAGAAGTACAGGCAGGTACTTATCCATCATGCAATACCATCAGGGAGGCATCTGATTGGCCCCAAATTTTTCTGCAGCATGACGACCCCAAACATACAGCGAAAGTCATTAAGAACTACCTTCAGCATAAAGAAGAACAAGGAGTCCTGGAAGTGATGGTATGGCCCCCATAGAGCTCTGATATCACATCATCAAGTCTATCTAGGATTACATGAAGAGAGAGAAGCAACTGAGGCTGCCTAAATCCACAGAAGAACTGTGGTTAGTTCTCCAAGATGTTTGGGCCAACCTACCTGCCAAGTTCCTTCAAAAACTGTGTGCAAGTGTACCTAGAAGAATTGATACTGTTTTGAAGGCAAAGGGTGGTCACACCAAATATTGATTTGATACAGATTTTTCTTCTGTTCAATCACTTTGCATTTTTTTTGTTAGTTGATAAATATAAACTATTAACATGTCTATTTTTGAAAGCATTCTTACCTTACAGCATTTTTCCACACCTGCCTAAAACTTTTGCAGTACTGTGTGTGTGTGTGTGTGTGTATATATATATATATATATATATATATATATATATATATATATATATATATATCACACACACACACACACACACAGTATTGTACAATTGCTAAAGTTCCAATAAATCATTTTACTGGAATATATAGCATACAGGATCACTGCTGCTTTTGGGACAGGCACGTCAGGTTAAAGGATTGGAAGAAACCGGCCTGCACATGCCAGATTCAGCAAATGTGCCAACAGAGTTAGTGTCAAAGGTCATGTATGACTAAATTTGAGCACTAATTACTGTAGTCATGAGCATTGCAGTCATATTCTCAACCATTGCATGGACACAACTGTGGATATCATCTATGAAGTACTTATTTTTTTTTGTATGGAATCAGAACATTTTTATTTTGGTTTTAAAGATATGATTCTCTATGTGCATTTTGACAATTCACCCTTTTCTAACAGTAAAAACTATCAAATGATTACAAACGGTCCCACCACTGCACTGTCAAAGCTTGATATCGAGAGACCATTTGAGTTAATGATGGGTTGGTAACTAGGACCATTTTTTGTTTTTGGCTTAAAAAAAAAAAAAAGTAATAAGATATTAAATACAGATGCAAGTCCCTTACACTATGTATGTGAATTGATCCTTTACAGTATTCCTTACATAACTTCTGGTTGAAGCTCTTCCAATGTTGAATGGGTTTCACTGTAAAAAGGTTTAATGGCAAAATCCTTGGAGAAGTATGGTTCAAAACAAAAGTACTATAGTTGTTTTCTCACAACTTTTTTTGAAACTTAAGACAGGAGTCAAATATGGGTTTCCAATTGCAGTTATCAGGTTTAATTATAATTATATACAAACAGAAACAGTAAATAAATGGTTCTGGCCCCCCTGATCCAGGGGTGTAAGTAAAATGCCATATTTATAGAAATAAAAAAAAAAAAAAAAAATAAAAAAAAACACGCACTTTCTAAGAGAAGTTAAACATTCAATTGAAAGTCCATTCCAGTTTGTGTTGATGAACCTCACTTTAAATATATAAAACTGATCTGCATTTTAAAAACAAAACATTCTTGAAGTTATATTTGATCTTCAAGATGAATATGGTGGAGCAACACTAACATGGCACATGACTCATGTTAGGTCCATGCATTTTGACTGACACAATAAATTAAAGTTTGTACAGTTCACATATTTTGCCAGTAATGTGGATGTGTTTGGAAACTATTCTATACTTCCAGATTCTGTTAACCACTCCAGCCACTTTATTGGTAGCATCACCTTCATTAATAAACATGCATCTGGGATTGAATGAAATGCTTTACATGGGAAGACACAGAAGGCAACTGCTTCATAATTTAAAAAAAAAAAATACTATCTAGTCCATTGCAGTTAAGTGTACAATGACAGCAACTTAAAGAAATTAATGGATTAAAAGGGAAGGCCATTTTTGTTTTAAGAAGTCTGACACTGAACACCTCGCCTCTGGTGATCGTTCTCATCATCATCATGGTAAGCCTCTCCGTTATAATGCCGCCTTCTTTCCTGGGACATGTCAAAATCCTCCAAGTCAGCCTCCTCCATTATCTCAACATCTTCAATGGATTCAGTCTTTTGCCTTTTGGGAAGCAACTTTTCCAACTGGTTCAGTTTATCTAGTGGGACAAAATTTTCGTCTGGAAAGACAACCTAAAAAAAAATATATATATATTTTATATACAAAAACGGCGTTAGACAAGCACACAAGACATCTGTGGATAACTTTGCTTAATCTTATGCTAGAAGATCTTCCACTGAGCTACCTAAAATCTTATAAACCCAATACTGGATGGTGCTGGAATAAAATGCAGACTGAAAACGAACTGGGCTTACCAACCACACAGATGCCAATTAGCTGGGATGTCCCCCCACTTAATGCTGAAAACTTACCTTGAACTGAATGATGAGACGACCCTTTTCATACGGCCTGCGGTATGTAGGCATCCCCTCATTTGGAATGCATTTGAGCTCACCAGGTTTGATTGCCTGACCTACAATATGAACAAAAAATACCTGTCAGTCTGTCATTGGGGGTGGGGGTAAAATGTTACAAAGAAAAAAAATATATATACATACATACATACCTGGATGTGATGTTATAACTATAGTTCTGTTATCAAGTGTCGTGATGAGCTTTTTGAAGCCACAGAGTGACTCTACCAACTGGAGGTCCATGTGCATAAGCAAGTCTTCTCCTTGTCTAGGAAGAAGAAAAAAAAAAAAAGTGGTTTACCTTTTTTCAGAATCAATAACTAATTTGAACATGTTACAGCGTGTAACCATTATTTTTTTTTTTTTACGGCTTCTGAATTTAAGAATATTTTACTAGCGTGAACACAAACCAAGGGGGAAGAAAAAATAAAATGTCATGTTTACCTTGTGTAAACTGGGTGCTCTTTTTGATCCAGGACAATGATTATATCGCCAGGTTCTAACCCTGGTTCCTGATCTCCTTCACCTGCAAATGTGATCTTCTGTCCATCTTTCATACCTAATCATACAAAAGCACATGTTGGTGTAATTTCACAAATGTTTGATCTGGCAGTTTACACTGTCCCACCATGTTATTAGAAATGTCCTGTCCCTTCATTTATCATGTTTGGCGAAACATTTTACAATTGGATTAAGTTCATACCAAAAAGAGCATGCCCAACCATTACAACCTCTCCACAGCTAGAATGATGTAATCAAACCACTCTTGGGTAGGAGGAGCACTTAAAACCACCAAACTGGGTAAAACAGGTCAGGAATCTATGAGAAACATTTCCAAGTGTCAAAGTTCATTCTAGATACACCAGGACAACACGCTGCTTCCCTGAAGCAAAAAAAGGCTTTTGGGCTGCCCTGTGCAATTTTACGATCGAAGGGCCCTTTGTCCACATGCTGGCCCGTGCACGTGCCTTGTCACTGAAGCTGTGTGAAATGACTACGGTACCCTGACACATCATTTGCAAGGATTACATGTTCACAAGAGTTATTTGTCCATGAGCAGCGATTCTGGATCTTTCGTAGCACTGACAGTGCCACAGAACATCATGCTCTTGTGCCAGCAGTTTAGCATCCTGAAGCTAGAGATTGTAAGGAAACAGATCACTATGGATAGACTTAAGTTATAGCTGAAGATACCAATATTGGCAGAACAGTGTTAACCATCACCACTAGTTTTCAAATCAAACATTACAAGATTGCATGACACCAACAACAGATTGTAAGGAGAGCCTGTGTATGAAACACAAGGGAACATTAGTACAAGTAGAGAACCAGTACTATGTATTCCAATCCCCATTTATTTTAGCAGACCATGTTCCTCTCCATATTGCATAGGTGTGCAGTAGAAGTGATCGGATCTGCAAAAGAACCTTGAAAATAACCCTCCTGCTAAAGTTAAAAGCACCTCCCTTTTTTAAAAGTAATGCTTAATCCCTGTTTATTTAGACAAGAATTATAATTATAATGTTAGTGCTAACCTGACTAAATACTGGAACTCCCCCAAACAACCCTGAACTTTAACAATACATGTTATTTTATATAGAACCAAGTGTGTTCCCCTTATGGATTTGCATACTTGTATAGAGCTCCATTTTAAATTACCAGCAACAAAAACCACAGCAAAATGTCACACATATACCTTTGTCAATGTTAACTTCTAGTATCTTCTTTTCCCGCACAATCTTTCTTGCATTGCAGGTCTTGCACTTGTCTTTGGGATTGATGCGCTGTCCCTGACCATGACACCCTGTACAGATTGACTGGATCTGCTGCACCATGCCAGGTCCTATCTGGTGAATGCGCACCTGCATTCCTGTCCCACGACAGCTAGGACAGCACTCCACCGCTCCCTTCCTGCCACCACGCCCTGAGATTTTAAAAAAATTATATATATATATATATATATATATATATATATATATATATATATATATTATATTTTTGTGACAATACAAAAATGTGAGAATTATCAACACTGCTCATCTTACGTGGCAGTCCAAATTTACTTTGATGCAAAAAGTATGTCATTATGATCTTACTCTGATACCATAGGTGGAAGTGACCAATAATCATTTTGACAAACTCCTTGGTCAAAACCATTCTTTTGTACATGCATTTGGGCCATTTTGGACCACTTTCAGAAGCAAGTTAAACTCTAGAAATCACTTCATTTACAACTTGTCATTTTACCAGATAGATCAACCTGATAAATCACACATGAAGCTAGTTAAACAGTTTTTGAAATGTTACTTAAATCTTTTACATGTATGCCCAATTGACAATTTTACTTCAGCTGCAACAATTACACAATCTCTGTAAATACCGGTTCATACAGGTTTTGCTGATACAAATCAAGGACTTTGGCTGACAATTTTCACATGACTAATAACCAAGTTTGACAATTTTCAATGCTGATAACTCAACCAACTGTAAAATATTTTGCATTAACAGTATAACTGTATAATAACAAATCTAAATTACACAGAGTATAGATAAGTTCTACACCAGTAAACTTCCTTATTCAGTAACACTGAGTCACTGGTATTGGCAAGTGTTTCATTTAAAAGCAGTACAACAACTGTTTTAATCAAGTCCTAGAATTTTGTGTCTCTATCATAGGAACCTAACTTTATTAACAGGTGAGGGGACTAATGCTCTTGCCAAGCACAGAGGCAAATGTGTGTATATTTATTTATTTACACACACACATTTTATAACACACAAATACATACATATTACAATTTATATATAATTGTTATTAAGCACTAAGAAACCAAGCAAACCTTACTGTTGAAGTAAGTTTTATTAATTGCAAACCCACAAAATTGGGCAGGCGTTTCAGCATAAGTTAAATATGTACTTAATGAGCATGCATGAATTACAAAATACAAGCAAGTAGCACCAAATGGCACAACCAGTACCACTACACCGAGAATTCCCACAAGTAGTTAAGGAAAGCGTTAAAACAAAGAAAAGCAAGTACTGTTCTTTTGAAGACAAGTACTCCAAGTAAGGCAGTTCAAAATACTGGTTTATCTGAGACTCAATTCTGAAAGCAAATGCAGACTTTTTTGCTGAATAAAACAACATTTCAAAACAGTATAAACTTAGTTTGCCAAGGACCAGTCAAGAATTGTTTCTTGTTTATACCATTAAAATTGTCTTATTCCTCTAATAAACTGTGTCTTTGTGCTTGCTTCTAAATATGGTCCACTGAGTTAGAAGGCAAGGTTTGCCCATAATAAATAACTTAATGTAACTGCTGCTACTGCAACAAAGTCATTTCTTGCTAGTTTTAAAAGTTTTGCCCTTGCTTCAGATGAAACAGATATATCCAGCGGTTAAAAAAGGGGCTTGTTACCAGGAGGTTCCTGGTTCAATCCCGGCGCAGCCACTGACTCACTGTGTGTGACCCTGAGCAAGTCACATAACCTCCTTGTTCTGTCCATCAGATGAGATAAAAATGATGCATAGTTCAAGTCCTAGCATCTGCAAGTTGCTTTGGATAAAAGCGTCTAAGTGACCGATTAATAAGCAAATATGTTAAAATTACCTTACGATTTCAGCAAGACTTGTTGCAAAAGGACTGCAACACTTGTTTTTATACACAAATAAGCTCACTTGACCAAAAGCGTCTTAAACAATGCAAGCAAATTCCTATTTGCTTTGACTGAATGAGTAGTACACAAGCTTCAATATGAAAGCTGAAAATGTATCAAGTTTAATGAAAAAAAAAAAAAAAAAAAAAAAAAAAAAAACAGTAAAGTAAAAACAAGTTTCTGTTATTTTGAAATACCACTGCTTCAGATTATTACCAGTGCTTAATAACAATAACATTTTATGTAGAGCTGGTGCTGAACTTAAACCCAGTCATGGCCCACAGCAACACGAACCTACTAGTTTTTTTAAATTACAAAGTAACCATCTGGTTCTCTGAGCTAGACACAGATCAAGCACACAATGGCAGCCAAAGGAATATGAAGACCTAGTTATATAGGTTAAAATCAGGCCAACTGACAGGGTTGATGGATTCTGCCAAAAACATGGTTATGATAAAATGGACCTACCTTCACATTTATCACAGATCACATTCTTCTGAAGTGCAAGTTTTCTTGTGCACCCATTGTAAAGGTCTTCTAGGGTTACAGACAGCTGATGAATCACATTTTTTCCTATAAAAAACACATTTATGTTTGATAAACCTTCATTCAATATAAAATGTACATCTCAAAATTGGTGGTGCTTCTGGGATTCTTGAAAAACAAGTTACTAGAAAAGTAACGTCTCAGTTTTTAGTTTCATTTAATTAACAAATTATTATAAAAACAGAATACGTACCCGTTCTTTCCCTATGCATTCTTCCACCTCCCCCAAAGAACATATCAAATATGTCCATTGGCGAGCCAAAGCTACTGCCTCCTGTGCCACCATCTTTAATGGCCTGCTCCCCACCACGGTCATACAGCTCTCTCTTTTTGGAATCAGAGAGCACTTCATAGGCCTGGGAAATCTGTTTGAACTGTATAGGGGGCAGAAATGAGAAGGTTAAAGTGATTCATGTTTTCAATTTTCTTGAACATGAATGTGGATGCTGGCAATGTTCCCTCTAATTTTTTTTTGTACTGAGCGGACTACAAACTTCTGAGCACTACTTTTCTGTCAATGGGCACCTTAGTTGAATATTAAATAAGTGACATCATAGTTAATATAAACTGCCCTACTAAACAATGATAGCCAGCAAATGTGATTGACAGTAAATGCAACAAACTCGAATATCAGCAACAAGGCACTACAAATGTTCAAGATTTTAAATTAACTAAGGTTTAACATCATCTGACCACACTTTCCATCCTTTCAGTGCCTTCCTATTAAATTACCAAACCAAAAAGAATAACATCTCACTCACAGTATTATATACGATCAAAAGTGAAATGAAGGAAGCACATAATGCAGTTATCAAAAAGTCCACGTACTACTACTTTTCTGCATTTGTATTATTTTTATTTTAAAATGGTGTTGTAAAGATGTTGCCATCTCTTTGAGTTAAGACAGTAAGGTCACTAGGGACTTGTTTATGTACTAAAAATAAATAAATGCAGTTTATTCCCTTTTTTTTTTTTAAATAAAAAAAAAAATACAGCTTAACTTTAACAGTCATACCTTCCTACCTTTTCTTTCCTTAGTGTTCACTGCTATAACTTAACATGCAGTCCAAATTAATAATAATAAAAAAATGATTTGCAAACAGTCAGTGTTAAGTTTTACACCATGTCGAGATCAGTGGGTGGGCACTGCATGTCTTAAAACTCGATTGGCTATTGCTAGGCAGCTCTTTGTTTCTCTTAACCAACAGGATTTCCTCGATGTCCAAACTGATATACGCAAAGCAGGCGATTGATACCTCTGCGGTGGTGGAGCATTTATATCCAGAAAATAAATAAGAGGAGTGCTGAGCGTGAGATTTTATGAAGTGAGCGTGTGCGGTGCTGCGTGGCCTGAAGTTTTTGGTGCGCAGCACCCGCCAGATTTCTGTGCAGCTGCGTGTGCGTGCTGCTTAGAGGGAACACTGGATGCTGGCTGTACTAGGTAAAGAGACAGATTACCCAAGAATGTTTACACTAGTGCAAAGCTTTCACCACCACATGAACAACAAGTTTCAAAATCAGAAGCCAACTAGGCCAACGTGAAGGCGCTGGAACAAATTTATAGTGGGGGTGCTGAATGGTTTTAAAAAAATAAATAAATAAAAAATTCCCCAATAGTCAGTCCCTGCCAAATCCCCCACATCAGTGAAGACAAGGATTTATTTGTACTAATCTGATAAGAAATGTAGTGCTCCCCCTTGATGATTACACTATGTAACACAATTTTTGTCCCTGGGTAGTAAGTGTTATTTCCTAATTGCTTATGCCTCAAAAGTATAGAAAATGGCTATTATTCCCCACAAACTTTGCTTTTGTGACCAGGACAGTGATATTTCAAAACATCACTATTTCCAATGGGAAAATGGGCAAATGTGTGTCTTTTCATTCACATAAAGTCAGAATTAAGTTAGAATTACTGTATTTACAGTATAATCGTAAATCTCGAAAAACTACTCGCTTCTAAATCTTTTGTAGTCATTTTTGTATTACTTTAATATAAATACATGTTAATTTGGATTCATATGTTGTTTTTTCTGACTTTATGTGAATGAAAAGACACACATTTGCCCATTTTCCCATTGGAAATAGTGATATTTTGAAATATCACTGTCCTGGTCACAAAAGCAAAGTTTCTGGGGAATAACAGCCATTTTCTATACTTTTGAGGCATAAGCAATTAGGAAATAACACTTACTACCCAGGAACAAAAAAAAAAAAAAAAAAAAAAAAATGGTTACACTGTGTTATTAAAAGTGAACACAAATAACGCAGCCATAGTACTCACCTTTTCACCTTCATTGGGATTCTTGTCTGGGTGATATTTTAGAGCCAGTTTCCTGTAGGCTTTCTTCAGTTCATCTGCACTTACATTGGGTTTGACACCCAACACGTCATAGTATTCAGTTTCCTTCACCATTTTCGCTTTAGAGTCTACAGTCTACAAACAGAAATAAGGGTTGCATTATTGTCAGTTGTATTACTTGCAATGAAATACATTTTTGGTAAGCTAAGACTAATACGGGGTTCTCCCCAGGAATTCTGTACAGCCAGGCAGCAGAATATTATAGCTACAAGCACTTAATGGAAAACTAAGCTTGCCTTACCTTAAATATATAATACAACAAAGAATTTGAATAGTGTGTTGTCTTTCATTGACCATCTGGCTTGCGCTTTATGTTCAACATTTTCATTACTGTTTTTTTTTATTATGGTAAATTAGGATTTGCCTGGGGAAAGATAATATAGGGTTATTGCAGTTCACAAAAAAAAAGGTAAACTTTTCACTTTTAGCTTAGTTATTGAGCTTATTGCTTCATTTAAACTGTTTTCTGTAAGTTTTTTTGCTGTTCTACATTTTTTTTTTTTTTAATGCAACTGAAATTAACCTTTTATTTATTTATTTATTTATTTTTTTTTTAACAGTACTGACACGTTTGGTCACCATCATAACTGTTGCATGAAACCGCAGTGTAATAATCCAGCACCGCTGCACTAAAGCATTTGTGTGTCAGCTGACAAGGGTTCAGCTGATATCCCATCATGCCTTTCTTCTTAAAGGCATACAGCCTCTATAAAATGAACCCCCAATACCTCTCAAAAGCATCTGGGTACATATTGTTACGATCTCACAACAAAAGGAAGAGGCTCTTTTTTTTGGTGCATATATATAGCTATGTATTATATATCACCTTACAGTACACATGTGACAAGAAACTCACTTAATGGTAACACCCGAAAATAACCTTAACTTTTTTTTTTTTTTTTTTTTTTTTTTAATAAAAAGTAGCCAGCGCAAATATAGTATTAGGCGGTGGATTGCGTCGATCACAGGCTTATTTCGGCCCCCTGCACTCATTGTCACTTTTTGTTTTGAAAAGGTTTTTTTCTTTTTTTTTTTTAAAGCACTCATTTAACATTTTAGTCTCTCGAAGTGCCTATGATTGGTTAAAATGTTGTCAAGACGTAACACAGCGGTCATGTGGTTCCAAGATTGTTTTTATTTTTCACCCAGCAACACGCAACTGATCTAGTCTGCTAGAAGCGTAATCAATCCTTGTTAAAGGAACAGTAGCATCTGCAAGATAGGTGGATCAGGTTTTTTAAGCCGGGCAGCGACTGCCAATTTGCCGGGAGGCCCGTCTGGCTGAAAAGGCCTGGGGAGAACCCTGTAATATTTTACTGTATGGCAACCCTCCCCAGTTATATTATTCAAGGTTCAAAGATTATGGCTGACCATTCAAATATACAGACAGGTGCAACTTAATGTACATTTATGGCCAAAAGTTTTGCATCACCCAACAGAATTAAATCATTTTGCTTCATAAAATCAAATGAAACCTACTGAATAATGTTAAGTTGTTCAATTACATACCACTTTGTAGTTTTCCCATATACTTTAAAAAAACAAATTTTTTAAAATGGTAACATTTTAAAAGTTGTGCTATATGATATTGAAGGCCATTTGAAAGTGTTATATTAAAACATCAGAAGCTAATGCTACAATGTTAAATTATATATATATATATATATATATATATATATTATATATATATATATATATATATATATATATATATATATATATATATAAAATCTCAATCCTAAAAATACTAGGGGATACAAAACTTTTGCCCATAGCTGTAGGTCATATGTGTATGTTCAATGTACTCTTATATCATACATTTAAAACCAAAGTAGAGCACCAGTAATTGATTTAGAGTTAACAGAATCTTTAACACACACAATTAACTGATGTTTTGGGGATAAATAACATTACAGAACAGTTTGATTTCTTTCTCAATTTCAAACTGTGTTTTCATTTGAATATTAGTTACATAACCAGTTGTTATTGGGCAACAAACACATCTTCAACGGAGCATAATGCCTCCTATTATCAAAGGCTACACCGAAGAGAAGAATACAGTACTATGCTACACTACACTCATATGAGGCGGAGTCAACTAAGACTTTCTTTATCTAAAGCGGGCAGGCGGGTCACGTGTGTAGCACCTACGTATGGTAATCAGTGTCAGAGTAATAAATGTGCAGTTTATGTGTTGTCTAAATGAACTACACGTCACTCAAAATAACCCCCACCCCCTTAAAAAAAAAACGAACATTATAAACCGTCTTATTCGTCAGCTTTTGCAGTTGCGGTTAACATCAGATCACAACCAAGTCTATGATAATGAGAATTACACCTGGTTCCTTTGGATAGGGTCTCGTTTTCCTTGTGAAAATGACGCAGTTTACTGGAATACGAGGCTTACGGCTGCGTCTGGCAAGGTTTCGATGTCCGCGGTTTTCCCGCGGTATTGGGCTACTTTTAAAAGCCAGTCGCTGATATCATTTGTTTTGCCTACTTTGCATGCTTCTGCAGATGTTGGCGCTTTTATATTTGTTTATAGGCATGTTCCAGTCAAACCAAATAAAACAAATTAAGACATTATGAGCATACAACACTATATTCTCGTAATTCATATATTCCAAAGCAGGCCCCCCTTTGTCTACTCACACAGCTTCTGTGAGACAGTTTATTGCATCAGCTCAAATCACACCCGGAATTTAAGGCCAGCATTGTCTTTTTTTTAAATGTTATTTAACGTTATTTAACTTTTATTTATTGCTATTAGTTTAAAATGAATATGTGTGTCCAGGTTTATACTAAAGTATGGCATTTTAAAGCACTTCAGAATTCCCTAAAATGCAGGAAGTTACATAATTGTGTCGTGCCCCCCGTCCCCCGCACCCCCACCTCGTGGACTTTTGCTTCAGGTTATGCCATTGTAGGTTTGTTAATAATCTACATGGTTATCCTTGTGGACCATTTTATTACATGAGGAAAACACTAAAAAGTTGACCAAAAATACTCTAAGTTGTGCCACTCTTGCTGCCCCCCCCCCCGTGCTAATTTCCAGAATCGCCATTTACTGGGTTATACATTTGTGTAAATTTACGTGACACGTTTTTGGCTACTCCTGGGCTTTTTTAAAATCAGCTTTTTGGGCTGTTTTCGATTGAGCTTTTGGCTACAGACGTCATACAGATCTGACAACCCTGGCGTCAGGGGCCATTAGCACGACACTAAAGAACAAAGCAGATCTCGAACGTTCAGCAGGGACAGTAAAACATTTAAGACGGTACTCTAGACATTTCTAGAACAAAAACGTAATACATAAAAGGGAAAATGATTGATAATGCCGCCCAAATCCATCAGAAACATCACATTCAATATAACATCAGTCACGCAAGGATTATTTTTCACATTTGGAACAGAAGAAAATATATAATCATCTTTTATAATAGAAATAAATCTCAACAAATAAAATATCCCGTATGAATCGATAGATACACTGGCATATACTTTAAGGTTACATAGCAGCATATCAAGGCTAGTAAATATTAGTCTGTAACGCCACACAAAAGCGTAAATAATTATTTAAAAAAAAAAAAACACGTTATTATACACTGGTTAATTGTTTAATCTAACCACTTTCCGTACTTACATTAAAAAATGTAATCTCCTCTCAGCAACTTCAGCCTTCCAGAACCTTCTGGTTGGTTTCGGCAATCGGCGTCCGGCTTTTTGTATCAAACCTGTGACGTTGCATATAGAAGTGCCGCCCATAAAGTAAAATTTGCCATACGTAAAAAAAAAAAAATATATATATATATATATATAAAAAAATAGTCCTGCAGTTGCTTGAAAAAACAGTAAACTTCCGATAAATAGCGCTGTTAAGCTGTAGTGACGCCCAGTCATTCGCCACTGTGTAACAATTTCCTTTCTGCAATACTAACAGTGTGGTACACATTATTTTGATCATTTTAAATTGGAAACAAATTGTACCAAGTGTGACACCTAAAGCAGTGGTTTTCAAATGTTTTTTGTTTGTTTGTTTTTTTATATATATAATATATAATTTATGTCACAACACTTTGTGACTGACAAACTGCTGGTTTAGGACAGAATACCAAACAGCAGGCCTAATTCTTAAAACTTTTATCTCTTTGATGCACAGAATCAAAAGACAGTATTTAGTGAACTCTTTGGAAACTATTTCTAGTCTACAAAGTTATAAATAATCCAAAATAGTCAGTGCTGTAAATGTTTACCACGTTGCCATTTACTTCCAATTTTTGCATACATATGTGAAATGGTTACAATACCAAAAACATTAACATTTTGACTAGGCCTACACACAACACTAGCGCGTACTCAGACCAGTTCACATCAGTTCACGTGAATCGGTCATATCAATGAACACACTGACATTTATTTATTTATTTATTTATTTATTTATTTATTTTTTTAAAATAAAGTAATAGTCCGAATCTGATACGTTTGGGGGGGGGGGGGCCGCAAAGTTTACTATTTAGAAGCATTTCAGGACAAATTTTCCTTGGCAAAAATGTTTGTTTTAAATATTTCGATTTAGTTTGCCATTTACCATATGGAATTTATACAAATTATTGAGCTTTTTATAGTTATTTGTAGGAAGTGCACAATCAACCGTGAAACTATAGACATGAAGATTGACAAATATGTTTATAATGATAGAAATAAAATGATGAGATTAGGCTATCTGTACAATATTTTATTATTTTTTATAATAAAAAACAAACTGTAAATCATTGTGTTAATTTATTTATTAATTTTTTAGTGTCCTGGCTGGTATGAATGACAGCCTTAATGACACTGCATGCAAAAATGATGGTATAATTGTACTGTACTACCATTATTATTAACTTTACACGCCACGTTATGGTGTTTTGTGAGCAGCAGTACCAGAACTTATGGTGACGCTATCAACAACTGAGGAAAACAGACTTGATTACAGATTTTAATATTTTAAAATAAAAATGTCAATACAGTAACATTTAAATATAAATGCGAAGGGAGATGCAGATTCCTCAAATGTTTGTGAAGCGTTTCTCATTTTATTTGTGTCCCTTGACAAACGCTTTTGTCCCCTTTCGCCTTCCTTACTGTGGAAAACTCGACAGCGCCAGCGATGTGCAATTTCTTTTTATCCCATGCAGACAGTGTGGGGTTGAAGAGTTTGTGAATGAGAATCGACGAAGTGCCATTATAAGTTCAAATACTGTTATAATAATAATAATAATAATAATAATAATAATAATAATAATAATAATAATAATAATAATGTAGCGTTCTGTGCTATGGGGGTGAGACAGACTCGGTGGAGACCAGATGAGGTTCCACGTACTTTTATTTTTAATAACACAACGAAACCCTGTTTGGGCCGGGGTTCACGCCAAAATAATAAATAGCTGTCTCTCTCTCTTTTACACCGCAGACTCACTGGGGGTCACGCACTTCTTCAACGAGAAACACTCTCTCAGCCAGTTCTCCGTCTCTCGCAGTCTCTCTCACGTCAGACATTCTCACGCCTACTCCCGCTCGCGTCTACCCCCCCCCCCCTTCCCCCTCCTACTTATAGCCTCCGGAGGAACCGCCCACTGCGCGCGCGCACGCACACACACACACACACACACACACACACACACACACACACACACACACACACACACACACTAACGGCGTGCCCCGTACCCTCACAATACACAGAACCTTAACAGGACGTCCAGGATGCTGCCATCGCCAGGGTTGTTACATAGCCCCCCCCCAGTAGTCCCTCGTCCACGAGGGAAGAACAAAGTCTCGGAAACGACCCGGGAGGCGATAAGGTCTTTGCGGGTGGGAGCCCTCTGTGGAGGACGGGCTCCCGTCAGCCACAGGGGACAGGGAAACTGAACGGTCGGGGGAGGAACCCTCAGCCCTGGGGGTGGGAGGACTGTTAGGGCGGGGTGGATCAGGAGGGGGCAGGAGCTGCTGGGTAGGAGGGTGCTGGGTGTTGTCCCAGGTAGGGGGCCAGCCGATCCCGGTGCAGCACTACCTTGCGTCCTCTGTGAGGTAGCTGCACCAGGTAGGCCACGTCCCTGATCCTCTCCAGGACATGGCAGGGACCAAGCCAGTGGCTGTCCAATTTGGGGCAACGGCCCCGCTGTCTCTTGGGGCTGAAGACCCACACAAGCTCCCTGGCAGTGAAGTGGCGCCCCCGTACTCGGAGGTCATAGTTCCGCTTTTGCCGTACCCCAGCGGCCTGCAACTGATCCCTGGTGAAGCTGTGGGCTGATTCCAGTCGGTCCTGTAGTCTCCTGGCATACTCAGGGCCCGGGGGTACACTGGGGGCATCTGAGGGACAACCAAAAGCTAGCTCCGCAGGAGTGCGCAGCTCACGCCCCAGCATCAGCAGGGCAGGGGTGCCAGGGCAATCCTGGACAGCAGAGTGGCAGGCCAACAGCACGACAGGCAGGTGGGTGTCCCAGTCCCGCTGGTGGGTGGTGGTGGTGACAGCCAGCTGCACGGCCAGCGTGCGGTTGAACCTCTCCACCAGTCCGTCGCTCTGAGGGTGCAGAGGGGTGGTCCGCGTCTTCTTGCTGCCCAGGCACCGGCACATCCCAGCAAAGACCCGGGACACAAAGTTGCGCCCTTGGTCGGAATGCAACTCTTGAGGGACCCAGAACCGGCTGAAGAACCCCTCCAGCAGTGCTTCAGCAACCATCTCCGCCTCCTGGTCTGGCAAAGTCTTAGTGAAGTAATCGAGGGCCACCAGAACGAACCGGTTCCCCCTCTCGGAGCGTGGAAAGGGGCCTGGTACGTCTACGGCAACCCTCTCCATAGGCCCCCCGACCTGGTACTGCTGGAGTGGGGAGTGCGACCGGCCCTGGGGTCCTTTTCGGGCAGTGCAGCATCGGCAGCGGTCCTCCACGTCTCGCCTGCACTGCCCCCAGTAGAACGACTGGCAGAGCCGCCTCAGGGTCTTTGTCACTCCAAAATGACCAGTGCCTGGGGTCCCATGATGGGCCTCTAGCACCTCCTGGCGCATCGCCCCGGGGACAACCACCTGCCACCTCACCTCCCCCGTGGCAGGCACCTTCCAGTGCAGCTGAAGGACTATGTCATGCAAGGCCAACCCTCTCCACTGAGCCCACTGCCCCTGAGTGGTGGTGGGAAAAGGGGCCACCTCCTCCCAGGGAGGCCTTCGCTGCTCCTCTAGCCATTGTAGTATGGGGCGGAGGTCCGGGTCTCTGTCCTGATGGGCCCTCCAATCCACCCTCTCAGCCGATACTGCCACCCAACATTGCTCTTCCCCCCAGGCGGGACAGCTCTGCTTCCCTCTCCTCCTTTCTGCTGCAATGGGCGCATCCCTCCCGGGCACAGGGACGACGGGACAGCGCGTCCGCATTGGCGTGCTTCTCACCAGCCCGGTGTTGGATTTGGTACTGAAACGCCTGGAGCTGCTCGATCCAACAGGCGACCTGTCCCTCCGGCTCCCGGAACGTCAGGAGCCACTGCAGGGCAGCGTGGTCCGTGTGAATGGTGAAGGGGAGCCCGCAGAGATAGTGGCGAAAGTGGCGGACCACCGCAAGCAACTCCCGTCGGGTGACGCAATACCGGCTCTCTGCCTTGCTGAGTGACCAGCTAAAATACGTCACCACATGCTCCCCTTCCAGACCCGGCTGGGATAAGACAGCCCCGATCCACTCGTTGCTCGCATCTGTGTCCAGCAGGAAGGGAGAACGAACATCTGGGGGAGCCAGCACCGGGGACTGGCACAGCGCGTGTTGCAGGGAGGCGAATGTCTCCTGGCACGCCGGGGTCCACTCAAAGGGCTCGTCTTTTCTCAGGAGGCGGAGCAGGGGGGCAGCGATGGTGGCAAAGCCCTGCACAAACCTGCGGTAGTAGGACACAAGCCCTAGGAAGCTTCTAACCTGCCGGGGGTTGACGGGAATAGGCCAGTCCCTCCCTGCGGTGACCTTGTCCACCTTTGTCTGGATCCCCTCTGCTCCCACTCGGTGCCCGAGGAATGAGACCTCCTGGCGCATCAGCTGGCATTTTTCAGAGTGCAGTTTAGCCCCGCTCTCCTCACTCGCCAGAGCACCTCACGCAGGGAGGCCAGGGTGTCCTGGAAGGTCCCTCCGTGGACCAGCAGGTCATCCAGGTAGACCAGGCACTCCGATGGGGGTACTCCGGCCAGCTTCTTTTCCATGAGCCGTTCGAAAGTTGCAGGGGCGTTGCAAAGTCCGAACGGCATCACAGTAAACTGCCACAGACCCCGTCCAGTGGAGAAGGCAGTCTTTGGCCGTGCAGAGGGATCCAGCGCAACCTGCCAGTAACTGCTGCAGAGGTCCAGCGAAGAGAACCATCTAGAGCCGGCCACCAAGTCAAGGGACTCATTGATGCGGGGAAGGGGGTAGGAGTCCTTCTCCGTTACATCGTTCACTCACCGGTAATCGACACTAAAACGCCATTTGCTATCCTTCTTACGCACCATGACTACCGGCGAGGTCCAGGGGCTGTCGGACGGCTCAGTGATCCCCGCTGCCTTCATCTCCTCCAGCACCTGCTCTGTGGCTTCCTGGAGGGCGAGTGGTTGGCGGCGAGGGCGCTGCTTAATGGGACGGGCGGCTCCCATCTCGATCTGGTGCTGCACCAGGTGTGTCCGTCCCACGTCATCCGAGGCGGTAGCGAAACTGTGGCGATACTCGTACGCCAGTTCCCACAGCTGGCGACGCTCTTCTGCGCAAAGCCCTTCGCAGTTCCTGAGCCAGACTGCGTGCACTGCACTGAGAGCTGGGTCTTCAGTGGAGACCGGTGGCAGAGGGGAGATTGCTGGAGACGCTGAATTACTCCTGACAGTAGGGCGTGGCATAGCAGTATCCTCCCACAGCCCTTGGGTAGCGGTTGACGGCTTCAGGCAGGGTGGCGGGGCTGCCTGGGGGAGAGCTGCATTCCCCTGGGCCACACCAGAACTGCAAGAGGGCGGCTGTACACACTGGTGAGCATTGCGGCCTGAGGGTGGGCGTGTTGGCTGGCGAGCGTTGCGGCCTGAGGGTGGCCGTGTTGGCTGGCGAGCGTTGCGGCCTGAGGGTGGCCGTGTTGGCTGGTGAGCGCTGGGACCTGAAGGCGGCTGTGCAAGCAGTAGCTCCTTCCGGAGTGTGGGCCGTCGAGACGCTGTATTGTCCCTGATGAGACTGGCGCATGATGGAGCCCGGGGGTGTGCTGAGGTCTCCCGTCTCACTGCAGCGGTCCGTTGTGTCCTCGACAGATCCTGAAAGGGGTCCCGACTCCGACCGAGCGGTCCAAGGGGTGAGGCTAAAGCTAAAGCCGGACTCCCCTGTATGTGCAGTGTCCCGGTCCAGAGGTTTAGCTGTCCGCCTGTGTACCGCAGGAAGTCCAGGCCCAGTATGCAGGGGTCCTGTACAGCTGCTACCCAGATGGGGTGGTGCACTGTCCGTCCAGCCACTTCAATAGCAAGGTTGCCCTTTCCTTGCATGGGGGCTAGCTCTCCAGTCACAGTGCACAACTGCAAGGTGGTGGGCTCTAGCCGGACCCCTGCAGGGAGCACATCGGGGCGGATGAGAGTCACCGTGGAGCCAGTGTCCACGAGAGCAGTGCACAGGACCCCCTCAGTGCGGACGGGGACATGGCAGAAGTCCCCGGCAGTGGTCCTTCTTACCGTTATAGCTGGCTGGCACTGCCTGTGGTCGGCTGTTTCCGTGGGGGGTGACGCCCTGCTCTGTCAGCTACTCGGGTTAGTACTGGTGGCGGCCGCTGCAGCTGGGTGGTCCACGATTAAGGGAACTGGACTAGGGGCACCCGTCGTCCCGTCTATGCGGGCCCCTTGGCGTTTCTCTGCAGTTGCTGTGTCAGGCGTGGTGGTGCAGCAGCTGCTGCTGGGCAGTGGCGCCGTAAGTGGCCAGGCTGTCCACAGCCCCAGCACAGCTGTGGGGGGAGGTATCAGGAGTCCGAGCCAGCTGGGTGATTGCCGCCCTGATGAGGGTGGTAAGCTCCCGGGGCCAGGTGGGGTCAATGGTGCGGTACGGGGCCTCCTCTTCTTCTGCTTGGGCCATGCGAGCTCGAGGTGGTGTGTGGTCAGGCCGCCTCTTCTGCAGACCACTCTCGCTCCCAGGGGCATGGTCCTGCTCACCCTCCTCGAGCACTGCCTCGACTCGTTCGGCGTGAGCCACGGCGAGCTCTAGGGAGGTTGGGGCAGCAAACCGGACCTGCTGACGTAGAGCGGTCGGGGTCAGTCCGCAAACAAAGGCCTCGACAGCCAAGTCCTCCTGGGTGGCTGGCGGGAACGTTGGGTAACCCCTCCTGGTCAGGTACTGAACAGCAGCCAGTACGCCTGCAGCGCTTGTCCCTCTAATGCAGCCGCCAACTGTCCTGCTTTCTCCGTCGGCCCCCAGTCATTAGTGAGTATAAAATAGTAGACAAGAAGTGCTCCAGGCAACAAGGTTGGAAAAGCAACACCTCATTTTGTGTAAAATCATTAGATGAAATTTAATAGATAATGTAATTATCATTACAGGATTTGAAAACTAGATTGTAACTATGTTGTAGTGGATTTTTTTTAAATACTCCAGTACCCTCTTGAAAGTAAAACATCTGTTCATTTTGCAAAACTAGCACAGAAAAAAACTACAATTTGGAGCTGTTGCAAAAATCTAGAAAACTTTATTCAGTTCTGATGAAACTTTGTGTTAGTAGCAGTTCATGAGAGAGTAACTGAATCTGAGGCTAGATCAAGGCTATGTTTATATTTACATCTGTGGAGGAATGAATGTCACTGGCATGCTTGTTGTTAGCACTAGCAATATTATCACAGGATCCCCTTTTTGTTTGTTGAAAAAGTGTTTGGTTCTTTGCTTGTGTTTTATACTTCAGCCTGGGGCAGTCCTATATAAGAAAACATATACTTCTATAAAACATATAGATTGTCTGCAATTGGCAGATGGTCTCAAAATGTCAAAAGGATGTTTCACTGTCACTGTGATTGATGTAAGCAGGAATGTCTACTGTATTGGATATTCATTTTTAATTCTTTAAAGAAATGAAAGGTTTTCCTATAAATAAGATGAAAAGACAACACCAGTTATTGTTTCAGGTACAATTTAGAATGCCAGTTTTATTATGAAGCACACAATTTTCTCATATAAATTCAATAAGGTACTTCCAACATCAATAACTTTCTTTTTCTTTTAAGTACAACTAAAGGCAGACTACAATAAAGGATACATCGCTGTGAAGCAGGTAAGATATGGGAAGCAATATATATATATATATATATATATATATTCTTGTATATAAAGCATAGCAACAAACATGGTCTGCTGTTGGAAAAATATAAATGAAAATATGGATAATTTAGAAAGGAAAGAACTATACGGGAAAAAAATGCAAGGAAATAAAATTTCATCATGTTAATTGTTTCTTATAGTTTTATTGTATTTATGAATGAATTACTTGATTGTAAAATCTGATCAGCACAAGAAGAAACTGACTCTTACAATGTCTATTACATGCAGTATTTTATTAACATGACCTTACAAAGCTAATTTTAAATTCCCTTTCAAGTACGAAATGTAGCCATTACTGAATGGGTATTTACCTCCTAAAGACCAGAAACCTGAATAAGATATAACAAAGCTGCTCAGCCAAGCCTGTGAAGCAGTCATGACTGCCCCAAAGGGTATAATGTACTTTGCGCACAGATCTGCTATTGTACTGACTGAGTGGTTTTGCCAGTAGCTTGCACAGGTGGGCATCCCTGTACAGTGCTACCCGCATTAACTTTGAACCGTTGGACCTGTACCGTGCCGGTACCGAGGTCACCGATCCGCTCTGTTCCCAACCCGGTACATTACCGGAACCGAGGTTACCGCATCGGAACTGAACCGACCCAGTTCTGACCAGTACCATACTGTATCAATCCAGTGCTAAAAGTCACCGAACCACCCAGTACTGTCCCATTTCCGACCCAGTACCGACCGGTGCTTACATTCCCGGTATGGTACCAAGCCGATCTTGTTCGGGTTTTGAACAGCCCTATTGCTGTAAGCAGACGAAGGCAGCACCTGTACATTGTTACTGTACTCTGCATTGCTACTTGCATCATGCCTGGGTTTTATCCCTGTGACACATGCAAGGCCAGTCTGCCAGTTTAGTACAAGAACGGCAGATGCTGTTTCTGTCTCAGGCCAGAGCATGCAAAGGAGGCATTGGTGAACTGCAGTTTCTGCGAGTTTTCTGCATATTTCTCCAAGCTCACGCTGGAGAAATATGCAGAGCGCTCTTCCTCATCACCCTCTGGTGGCTGCACCCTCAACCGATGGAGGTGGTGTTCAGAACCAGCCCATGGCTGCTCGCTGCTGAGGCTACAATAGGTTTCGCCGCCCTAGACACCAGCCCATGCAACAGACGCCACAGTTTGCTGCCACAGGCCCAGAGCCCCTTTTCAGGGAGCCATCTGAGTATTGGCGTCAGTGCACCATGGACATCTGGGTGCTTACTACCATTCAGACCAGTTACTCACTGCAGTTCAAGCACGGTCCCCCTTCCATTTCAGGGCATGACTGTAATTTCAGTCACAGACCAACAGGACACCGAGGTGGTTTCTCAGGAAGTAGCAGCTCTGCTACAAATTACTACTGACATGATAGACCAGTTGGAGGAAGGTTCTACTCCAGGTACTTCTTTGTGCCCAAGCGGGGTGGTGGCCTCAGACCAATCCTCACCTCAGACAGGTCAACTTGTATTAGAGCCGAAGGAGGTTAAAAATGTTGACAATGCAACAGCTGTTGCAGTCAGTCTGGTCAGACAACTGGCTCCCCACATGGGACCTCAAGGACGCCTATTTCCACATCCCCATAAAACCAGCTTACAGGAAGTACCAGCGGTTTGCCTTTCAGGAAACAGTGTATGAGTTCCAGGTCTTGCCATTTGGCCTCTCTAGCTTGTGCTTTTCAAAGTGCATTTTCGAAGTGCATGGAAGCTATCCTGGCCCCATTGAGACTAAATGACATCAGATTACTCAATTGTATGGACAAATGGCTTATTTGTACCCAATCTCCAGCACAGGCAGATGCCCATATGAAACTTGTCACTGGCCACCTTCAACTGTTGGGCCTTACTCTGTCAGACAGAATGCAGAGAGTAGCCACCTGTTTAAAGCTATTTCAGCTTAACAGAGTAGTTGATATGGTAGTGACATTCCAGAAACTTCTGGGCTTGATGGCAGCAGCTTCTCAGACCTTACCTTTGGGTCTCATGCACATGCGTCCTCTTCAGGCCTGGTTCAGAAGCAGGGTTTTTAGCCCGCATTGAACCATGACCACCTAGTGATAGTGTCTTGCCACTGTCAAAAGGCACTTTCTTGGAGGAAACAACCTGCCTATCTATGCCTTGGCATAGCGCTGGGCAGTATCACCAGAAGGGAGAGCGTCACCACGGATGTGTCCAGCCTGGGCTGGGGTGCTGTGTTGAATGGCAGTGTCACCACAAAATGGGTTTTAGAACTGCAGATAGTTTACCTGGCCTTGCAGAATTTTTAGCAGAAGGTTCGAGGGAGACATGTGCTTGCCCATATGGACAACATCGCAGTGGTGGCTTACATCAACCACCAGGGCTGCCTCAGGTCTCCGGGACTGCATCATGTGGCACAAAAGCTTTTGCTTTGGCACGCAAGAACCTGGGGTTTCGACCCCACGACCTGTCTCATGGCAGTTAAACAGCAATTTTTTCAGAACCTGTTTAATAAGGGGAAATCCTCCATCAATCTGGCAGCTATTTAAGTTTGCCATGTCAAAATTGACTCCCCACGAGTCCGCCTATGAAGGATTGTTCCTCGCGAAAGGCTTAACGTAGTGCTTGATGAACTTATGAAGTCTCTATATGAGCCCTTGCATTCAGCTGAGCAGAAATTTTTATTGGCCAAAGCAAACCTTTCTTGCTTGCCATCACCTCTGTGAAGCGGGTGAATGAGATGCAGGCATTCTCAATTGCGAAAGCCTGCTTCATTTTTACAGAAGCCTTGACAAAGGTTACGCACTGTACCAATCCTGCCTTTTTGCCAAAGATGATCTCGGCATTTCAGGTCAACCAGTCTGTGGAACTGGAGGCGTTCCATCCACCTCCTTTCCAGTCTGACAGAGCGACAGCTCCATACACTATGCCCTGTGCGGGCCCTAGCGTATTATGTTGACAGGACAAACAGTTTTTGGACAATCTGAACAATTTTTTGCTCTACTATGGTGCTAAATCCCATGCCCTGTCTAAACAAAGGCTGTCCAAATGTATAGCAGACACAGTCAGGACTGCCTATGAGCTGGTCAAATCGCCCCTTCAGAAAAACTCACTGCCTCTCCCACCAAGGACATGGCAACTTCATGGACTTTATTCCAGGGTGCACCTGTCAAGGACATTTGCAATGTAGCAGTGTGGGCTATTCCCCATACCTTAACTAGGTTCTACAGACTTTATGTCGTCGATCCTCTAAACCCTGGTTTTGGAACTAGCATGTTAAGGGCAGCTTCTCAGTAGACCCTTACAATACAGGCATAGAGGTGAGTTTTCCCTCAATCTTTTAGCCCTAGCTACTTGTTACTGGGGTTCGGAATGGTAACACACAAGGTATCCTCGGCTTAGCCTTGTAGCATTCCAGTCGTGCAGCAATCTTGCCCTTGCGACGGTTGGATTTACTGACCCATTCGTTAATGGTTACATTTCGTACTTCAAAGGGAATGTTAGGTTATTATCATAAAGCTGAGCAACTTTGTTATATCTTATTCAGGTTTCAGGTCTTTAGGAGGTAAATACCCATTTGGTAGTGGTTACTTTTCTATTTCAGGGAACCAGGGTTATGATAACAACCTAATGTTATTCTGTAGATTTTTAAATTGTCATCTCAAGCTGGGTGTAAATCCAACCAGTGTGGACTTGGTGGATGTTGGTAAAGGCAATGAAGTGAAGCTGAAGCCAGGGCAGCTTCTGCATATAGTCAATCAGAAGTATCCCTACAAAGTGCAGTTCAGGGAGGAGGCTGCAGACAACACAATCTCTCCCATCAAAGAAGGAAAGCCAAGTTCAAAGACACCACAGGAGGCCAGCCCTGAGACTGGAGGTGCTAAAAGCTCATCCCCAAGCAGCAAGATTCCAAGGTTGGACACACCTAATAAGGATTCTGAAAGATGTACACAGGAAGGCCACATCAGTACCTTTGTGCCTTCTCCAAAACTGTCTGAAAGAAAGGTAAGCTTAGGCTTAGTACTGGCTATTAATACATTTATGAGCGTAATCATTTCATAACACACATTGGTGTGATCTGCATTGTTAGGCAAACACTTTCAAATTACATAAAATATATATATACACACACACATACACATTACACACATATTTTCAAAAAGAGCCAAATTCCCAACGTTTTGGTATGTTTAACATACCTTTGTCAAGGGAAAGTGTGTTTGAAAACAAACCATGATGGTACTTCTAGGCGTTTGATGCCATGGTAACTACACTCACTTATTTCTGTTTAAATCTATAAATGTGTTTGTGATGTACATATTTAGATAGTTCTCAATTACTATCTAGATTGATAAGTAAATATAAACCTTGGGAGTCCATTAGGTACATAACTCCAGATACGTAGGTAAATAAAAAGAAAATAAACAGAGATATTGTAATCCATTAAAAAAAGAAGATTTTCTTGATAAAACTACATTCCAGTCATTCGTGTGTGTGTGATGTGCTCCTAAGCTACTGAACCTGCATCTGAACCATGTTAGCATGACCCCTTCCATTCCAAGTGGTAGTTCTTCTAGCAGACGAGTTCCTGGCAATATCATATTTATTTTCTGGAGGACATTGGAGTCAAGGACTAAAATTCTCTATGCAAGATCCCAAAATGCAGGTAATCAGGTTAGCTAGCTCCCAGAAATACGGTGTATACAAATGACAAAAAGTAAGTGTTAAAAAAACTATATTTTTAAATGAAAGAATAACATCTTGACTACCTAGTGATGGGCACTGTACAACTTCATCTCCTTCAGTAATGCTGACCTGTAGATTGCTGTGGCGTAGGAACAATAAATTCAACAGTAGACCAGTAAAGTGACTGTGTGGATGCCCTGGAACTGTTTATTAGTTATCTTTCTGTATAAGAAGTTAAAGTAATGAAAGCATTAAAAACAAAAATAAAACTTGGCTACATTTTGTATTTATTTATTTTCTTTACAAATGCTGTTTCTCCATTTTCAAACAAACATACTGAATGAAGTATACTGACTCCTGTGGTTTTTGATGCACATTTACAAAGATGAAAAGGTGGTTGTTATAAAGGACAAGTACCCCAAAGCCTGTTGTCACTGGCTGGTGCTTCCCTGGGAATCAATCTCCAGCCTGAAGGCAGTCAAGAAGGAGCATTTGGCCCTCCTGAAGCACATGCACAGCACTGGGGAGAAGATAGTACAAGATTGCCCCGACTTTAGCACACTGCAGTTTCGACTGGGATATCATGCCATTCCAAGCATGAGGTAAAATACAGAGGCTGTCAACAGCAATATAGATTTTTTTTAACCACCAGGTATCCTTTTGCCTCTGGAGTTCGTACCGGGTGCTACAATAGAACCTCTTGAGTTACGAACAACTTGGGAATGGAGGTCCTGAAAAGTCCATAACTCATAAAAATTAGTTTTCAGTGGTTTTAGTACAGTAAATGTGTGCACCTGCTATCTACAGCCTTAATCTGACAAACAATACAAGGATACAGCACAGTGATGCAATACTCATGTTGTTGTGGTTCTAAAGTCTTTAAAACAGTACTGTAAATGGAAAAAGGCTATATTTAAGTTACCATTGAAATCATAATTGTAGCAAAACCACAGATTTAAATGTCCAGGAAAACCTGGGTTAACGATGTGCTTGTTTTTAAACAAAATACATTCATGTAGTTTGCTCAGTTATGCAGCCGCCTTTGGCTTTAAAAAAAAAAAGCTGTTTTGTTTAAAACTAAGATGTTCCTAGTAAAATTGCCTGTACTTGCTTTGAAATCTGCCTCACCTTTCTGGATATGTTTGTAGGTACAGCAATTTTGACTAGCACGTCGCTTATAGCAGTGCCTATCTGGTTGTATTGCACTCTTGGTTGAGTGATTGCATATTTCCTGTTGAAAGTGGCGTGTTCGGTAGACCAGACAGTTTGTAAGTTTGGCATTCGTAATGCTGAAGTTCTACTGTATTACTTATGCCACTTCTCAATCTACACTCTGAAACTAGACTCTTATCTTGTTCTGTCTACAATCTACATTCCAGCCTGCAACTAGAAATGTCTTCCTACTTAATTTTTATTTTCTGCACTGATCATAATAAGGTCATTTGCAAACTGGGGAGATAGTCCCAGTGGCAGAGGGGCACCTGGCATAGGCCTGGACCCTATTGTGTTTTGTGGCCATAACTTCTGAAGAGAATGTTGTGTGAGGTTTATATTTTACAGAGAGGCCAATGGGCCTATAAGGTTTTGTTCCACGACTACCAGAGGAAGGTAAGCATTTATAGGGAGTGCTCCAGTTGGATTTACTTGTACTGATTTAAGAACTGTCCATATAATAATTGTCCATGTCAAAAGGGCTTTCAAACAGAATTGCTAATTTCTTATTGCCAATGACACACGTGTATCTCTCTTTTTAAGTCACATACATCTTCATGTTATCAGCCAAGACTTTGATTCCCCTTCCTTGAAAAACAAAAAACACTGGAATTCCTTTACAACAGAATAGTTTCTCCAATCTCAAGGTAAGAATGTCTTTGAATGCATGTTTGTGGTTGCAATAGTAAATGTCCTAATTTGAGTGTATTTGTAAGAAAGACAAACCAACTGTACATAATACATTAGTGTTTGTCTTTAACAAAGTCATTTACCTGCAGCTGCCCAACTGAGATTGAATATTTTAAGGCAGGTGGTAATTGTACACAGTTCAGGTTGATAAACAAACGCTGGCCTTGACAACACACAAGCTCTAACCAAATATGGGTGACGTATTGAGATAATGTAATTGCAGAGGCTTTAGTGATCAAAAAACATTTAAAATAATAAAGGCATCCCTGATAGGTTACTCTTTGCAGGCTGAAAGAAGACAAGATTAAGTGACTTGTTAAAACTTATTCTGTAACACAATTTTCTACGCTAACCACCTCACATAAGTGAGTGTTATTTTTGTGGATTGACCCAAAGTATTTGCTCAAATACAATGTTTAAGTTTAATAAACTTTATTGACAGTGCAAAATACAGAATAAGACAATATTTACCTTTAATTCTTCCTGCTCCAACAAGTAGCTCTAAGTAAGCCTGTTTTGTACCTAACTTGATGTTTACATCTTTTGTAACTGTTTCTTTGTTTCACCCAGTGGTTCCCATTGTTCTGGTTATAGCATTCTGTTTGCTTCAGCTATTTATCACTTTTGCTAGTAAAACAATTTTGGTCTAGACCAGCATTAGAGATTTAATTTCTATTTGCATGGACTCCCTAAAATAGTACATTCACTAATTAACCTTTTATTCAGGTTAGATTATAACTAATCAAGGAGTGAGCGCATGCAACTTTCCCATGATATATATATGTATATATAATATATATATTATATATAATATATCTATATATAATAGATATATATTTTTATTATTTGTTTTTTTAATCGATTAGTTGAACTTGTGAGCTTTGATCAATTAAAATTATTGATTGATTAATCTTGTCTACCTGAATGTGGTATCAAAATATGGTGCATGAAAGAAAAAAAAAAAAAAACTGGTAAAGGGTACTTCTAAAGACCTTGGAAAAGGGGCAACTGGAAAATATCCCAAATATTTCACAATATCTTAGAATGAAGAAGAAAATACTGGAACTTGTAACATTTGCTCATGGGTGCTTTCCTTTCACAGCAGAACAAGTTTATAGTATTCTTAGTCACAAATAAGTTGATTTCTTTTTATTCAAATGTATTTGTTTCAAACCATATCAGAAAATGAACACCGAACTAAAATTAAAAAAGCACTCAAATTACATTTCTTTTCAGCTAACCTAGGCTAAATAAATTTGCACTCAGTATGTTACATTATTTATTTATTTGGCAGACCCCTTATTCAAGGCGACTTACAGGTGTTACAGGGCAGTACAGGCTTATAATGCAAGATTAATACTTAAATACACTGTAGACAAATATATTTAAACATGTGGGTTTAAATCTTACACAAGGTTATTTATAAATGGTTACACAGTTATATGACTGCAGCTTCTGGCTAACACTCCTAACAAGCATTTCAATACAAAATCCAGACATTTCATATATCAGACATCTGTTAATAATACACATGTTAATATTCACATAACAATGAGTGCCAGTGGGTGCTTTGTTATTGTTCACCAGAACACCAATATGTAGGTGAAATGCAGAGCTTTCAATGAACAGAATGTCTAAGCATAGCAAACCTATTTTCCTTGCACCAAAAAACGCACTTGGGTTGGAAGTGAAAGTGCAACCTTTTTAAAAATCAATTAAAGGTGTTCCATACATTAGAGCATAACTTGTGTATGTTCCCACGGTTATGTAGTGTATTTTCTATATCCGGCAGATGTCATGGAAATGGTGGAGAGAAACGGAAAAGTCACAGTAAAGGATGGGACCAACGATTTGCTTAAACTGCTACTCCGATGCCATGTCTGCCGAAGGGAGCTGTCCACCATTCCTCAGTTAAAGGAACATTTGAAAACGCACTTACCATAGTGATATGAACTGGAGTTCAACCAGAAAATGTATTAAAATATGCCATTTTTATCTCTGGAAACAGTTCAAGTGAAAGAATAAGTGCTGATGATGTGGTAGCTCACTTTTATAAAATGTTATTGTTTATAATTTTGTGATCTGCTTTAGGCACCTAATATACAGAGAATGTTTCACTTTACAGCTGTGCAACATATCTGAATGTTAATCCAGTAAGTGGTAGGAAATGTGTAAACGTTCTTATTTAATTATAAAAATGTTTAGAAACTAGAGCTGTTTTTTTCTGGTCTTTATTATTCAGAGTGTTATTATTGTAAAAGTCATATAGTTGTATGCAGTGTGTTAAAACTGCACTCAATGGCTTAAATATTCTAGATTTGCTGCTACATGTATATGCCTCTACCAGTTGAATGTTTTTCATCTGTTATATAAGTATACTAACTCTACTCATAATATTCAAGTACCAGCAGTGAGATTATGACATTTTGGGCCCATGGAGATGTACATGTATTTAAAGATATTTCAATAATGAAGCCGTATGAAGACCAGGTTAGTTTGACTCCACGTAAATATTAAAATTATTTTTCAGACATTTACTGGTTAATGTTATGCTTTATCAAAGCTTGTATGTAAATGCAGGTATGTCATCGAATAATGTATTTATTCCTGTGTATAAATTGTCAATTAACCCTTTAAGGACCAGGATTGTGTTAACATGATCATACCGACGGGCTTCTAGGACCGCGATCGTGTAAGCACATTAAAAAAGCACTTTGTTTTGATGACTTACAGTGCCACCATACTTAGCAGTACAGGCTTGATACACATATCATTGCATAGGGGAGGGACTGACGTTCACTTCCTGATAGTTAGTTCACTGAGAGGAGCATTGAGCGTGTCAAGGGTGGAGAAAGTTTACAGCAGCCTGGCAGAGACAAAACATCACAGGAACTCATTTAGAGTGAATAAATAAAAGGGGAAATACTAGCTCTGAGGTATTTGACTTAATTATATTAGAACATTTATTCAGTCTCATGTTTTTATATCTATGTTTTTACAAAATGTATAAATCAAGAAACGAGTGGATATATGTACATACTATTTCATGAACTAAATGCATCAGGTACATTTTTTTTTTCCCTTGTTACTGATAATAATTAAATAACCGATTTTATTAATATTTATTGTGAAAAAATAAACTGAGTAGTGTCCATTATTGGGTATAAAGACTCAGAGAATAAACGTGTATTATGGCATTGCAATGACTCCAGGTTAAACAATGTTTTGTAATCTGCCCAAACATTAATATTTTTTAACAAAACTTTCAGGAAGTGTTGTAAGGTTCCTCTGATTATAGAATATGCATGTATCTGTAAGCAGAATATACAAATCCCCCAGAGTTTTCTGAAAAAAAGTACACCATTTCCAAGATGTTACTGTAAAAAAATGATTTTTTGTGAATTTTTATAGGAAGAGAGTCAACTACAGCCAAAAAACAGCTGGTTGTGGGGAAACATCCCACTGAAAAATGCTTGATCCTGAAAGGGATCAAGCATTTGAATATATGTATTTCTGCATACACATTTTCCATTAACACTGTGACAGGGTAGCATCACGGCCCAGGCTGGTTACTGGCAGGAATAAGACCCAGTACTTTTATTAAATCAAACAAACACAACACAAGGGCCAAAACAAAAGGTTCAAACAAAAGAACAAAACACTTGTAAGCTGGGCATTAGCCTGTACGGTCAACTTGCAAAACAGCACAAACAACCCCCACCGCCCCCAAATTCCTCCAACAAAGGATTTATCCTCCATTTTTTATTCATGTGACCACTCCCCAGTTAGCACCAATTACCTAAATGGGGAATGGCCACACCTGTGAGTGCTGGCAGAGATTGATTTAACCCCATCCCTGCCAACCTTGCATTCCCACACACACACACACACACACACTGCTTACATCAGCACGGCCTGTGCCCTGCCACAAACACAATAATCATTAATGAGCTTACAGTAATGCACAATCAGCAATTCCATATGCTGATCCACCAACACATTTGCATATAAAACAATTCACAATGGTGTTGAAGGATATGGTACTCTAAATGCATAGTAGTTTAATGAAAAATAACATTGTTAAATGCAAATGAAATCATTTAGGACATTTGTTTTTTTCAACAGAAAATAACACTTTGGTTATGACACAAAATCCCAGAGACAGACAGGCAGTGAATAGATATATTTACTTACTGCAGCATGGTAAACTCATGGCACTTGGAGTTACACAAGACTCCTGGAGCCTTACAATGTGCAAAAGCATGTTGACACACACACACATATACAGCTCTGGAAAAAATTAAGAGACCACTGCAAAATTATCAGTTTCTCTGGTTTTACTATTTACAGGTATATGTTTGGGTAAAATGAACATTTTTGTTTTATTCTATAAACTACTGACAACATTTCTCCCAAATTCCAAATAAAAATATTGTCATTTAGAGCATTTATTTGCAGAAAATGACAACTGGTCAAAATAAGAAAAAAGGTGCAGTGTTGTCAGACCTCGAATAATGCAAAGAAAATAAGTTCAGATTCATTTTTAAACAACACAATACTAATGTTTTAACTTAGGAAGAGTTCAGAAATCAATATTTGGTGGAATAACCCTGATTTTCAAGCACAGCTTTCATGCGTTTTGGCATGCTCTCCACCAGTCTTTCACATTGATGTTGGGTGACTTTATCCCACTCCTGGCGCAAAAATTCAAGCAGTTCGGCTTTGTTTGATGGCTTGTGACCATCCATCTTCCACTTGATCACATTCCAGAGGTTTTCAATGGGGTTCAGGTCTGGAGATTGGGCTGGCCATGACAGGGTCTTGATCTGGTGGTCTTCCATCCACACCTTGATTGACCTGGTTGTGTGGCATAGAATATTGTCCTGCTGGAAAAATCAATCCTCAGAGTTGGGGAACATTGTCAGAGCAGAAGGAAGCAAGTTTTCTTCCAGGACAACCTTGTACTTGGCTTGATTCATGTGTCCTTCACAAAGATAAATCTGCCCGATTCCAGCCTTGCTGAAGCACCCCCAGATGAGTCAAATTTTCAACTTTGCCCAACACCTGGTCGTCTAATGGTTAGACGGAGACCTGGAGAGGCCTACAAGCCACAGTGTCTCGCACCCACTGTGAAATGTGGTGGAGGATCTGTGATGATCTGGGGGCAAGGCTGGAATCGGGCAGCTTTGGCATGAATCAAGCCAAGTACAAGGTTGTCCTGGAAGAAAACTTGCTTCCTTCTGCTCTGACAATGTTCCCCAACTCACAAGCCATCAAACAAAGCCGAGCTGCATGAATTTTTGCGCCAGGAGTGGCATAAAGTCACCCAACATCAATGTGAAAGACTGGTGGAGAGCATGCCAAGACGCATGAAAGCTGTGCTTGAAAATCAGGGTTATTCCACCAAATATTGATTTCTGAACTCTTCCTAAGTTAAAACATGAGTATTGTGTTGTTTAAAAATGAATATGAACTTATTTTCTTTGCATTATTCGAGGTCTGACAACACTGCACTTATTTGTTGTTATTTTGACCAGTTGTCATTTTCTGCAAATAAATGCTCTAAATGACAATATTTTTATTTGGAATTTGGGAGAAATGTTGTCAGTAGTTTATAGAATAAAACAAAAATGTTCATTTAAATAAATAGTAAAACCAGAGAAACTGATAATTTTGCAGTGGTCTCTTAATTTTTTCCAGAGCTGTATGTATGTGTGTATATATATATATATATATATATATATATATATATATATATATATATATATATATATATACACATACACACATATACATACACAGAAAAAGGAATTAAATAAATCTTAAGAGGATATAAAGAACAAATTGGGGTTAAAAAAAAAAAGAACTCAGGTGGAGCTCATTTGGTTTTAGGGTCCCCGAATTATGGAATCTGCTGTTGCAGTTTTTAAAACACGACTGAAGACTCTTATAATCTGTCGTTCACATCTTAATATTAAGTAATGTTTTTACCTTGTATTGTATTGCATTTTAATTGATGTTTGTATTAAATGTTTTACTGTTCGTTATTGCTTGTATAGCATTAACAATTACTGTTATGTTGTACCTGTGAAGCACCTTATAGGCGCTATATCAAATAAAGATTGATTGATTCATTGAAGAGAGGATTAAAGTAGTACCATTAACAATTACATATTCTAAATTATTACCCGACATTTCAAAAATTGTTTGGAAACATATGTATACTTCATAAAAAAATGAACAAAAATATTTTCTAAAGCACCAATTGTAGATTTTAGAAGGGATGCAAATTTGGCTGACATTTTAGTCCACAGTAAACAAAGGGATCATAGATACATTAAGGAACATTGAAACCTGTAAAAGCACATGTAAAGTGTGCAAATACATTGGTAAAGATAAAAGTGAAATTGCAAATAAGAAATATTCAGTCTTAAATCTGTCATGCAAGGAGAGCAATCTTGTATATGGTATATTTTGCATAAAATATAATAAGATATGTAGGAGACAGGTACATCATTATATAAAAATGCAGAATCACCTATCAAATATAATAAATTATAAAAAAGGAAATGAAAGAATAGCTCAGCACTTTACAAGGAACAGACACACTATGGATGACCTAAAGTTTGTGGTTTAAAAAACTTTGTTTTTGATAATGTACAGTAAAGAAGAATAAAAGAAAACAAATGGATAAATAGAATAGACACCATGACGCCTGACGGTTTAAATAGAAAGGACAAGTAGATTGTTACATCATTAGCTACATAGTGAATGACATCACAAAGACATTAGGTTTAAGGACAAATAAATGTGTGGTTACCATGGCATCAAAAGCTTATACATACCTCCAATGTTTGTTTTCAAACACACTTTCCCTTGACAAAGGTACAACATAACCAACTTCCCAACGTTTCGGTATTTGAGCAAAAACTATATACAGTAGATGCCGCTTATTAAAATAGGTTCCCAGCAAAAAGTTGTCATTAACCGAGAGTTGCCAATAAGCGAAACGCACCCGTTTTCAAGTGTATTTTTGGAACGATATATACTATAGTTGTAAGTTACAAACATGACACTGTTTTAAATGTTACTGTGTTAAAAATTAACATGAGAAATACCCAAACATAGAACTGTTTACTTCACGTGTGTGTAAAACAAAACAAATAAAGTAGGCTGAAGTAGTACTACACAACGATGTGTTACAATTGTCTTTACAATGAGTAAAGCAAACATAAATATGTTGTACTACAATCAATTCTAAAGAACACCATTTATAAATAAGAAATTGTCCAACGTTGTCTGCCTTTTACAATGTAAAACCTCCCACTGTAAATCCATCTCAATTTTGCTACAACTTCATATCTCAAAGCCACGATTCTGCCTCAGTCTGCCAGAAATACGCAGTTGCAAAGTCAGTGTGTTTTTTTTTTAGCAGGGAGGAAATTAATCCTCTCCCTGCTCACAATATACACATGCACACACACAGTATAATGTGCTGTAATATATTTATACTGTAATAATGGACTATAATAAAGAATAGCAATACAGTTTCGATACAACAGGCATTGTGCACAGTTATTATTTTTAACTATTTTTTGTGTCTAAATACATATCTTTAGGTTTTATTGTAATGCATGATGATCAAGACTCGCACCAGTCCATAAGCAGCATGCATCAGTCATTCTTGAATTGTGCTTGTTACATTCTGGAACATCACCACTATGTAAACATACATCACAATCGACTGTCAACTTCTGTCATTATGACATGCAACAGAGTGCAATAATATTGAATATAAATAAGTTTAGTTTCAGATACACACAAAAGTAAATTATCTTGCATCTGGAAAGAGTTTTAAAAATGTCAGCTACACCACCCAGAAGCCCCCGAATGCAGGGTCCAATAGCGCCGACCAAGGGACCTGCAAAAGTGGCCAAGTTGGTGAAAGCCGATCCGAAATCAGTATATCCTCCAAAAAGCCCTGGTCCTGATGCCACTCCCAGCAAACCAGGAACAGCTGGAGGAGCTAAACTGGGGCCAGTTGGAGAAGCGAAGAAAACGGGGGGACTAGCAGCCAAGGTGGACTCACCCACAATCGTTAAACATACAAAGGCAGTGATATTAGATTTGGGTACAGGATACTTGAAAGCTGGTTTTGGGGGGCAGCCTAAACCTTCATGTGTGATCTCCTCTACAGTTGGCAAACCCCGCCAACAGTCTGCAAAGACCGGGGACAATCGCCAAGAGGCCTTTGTCGGAAAACAGCTTTTAGGCAAGCCAGACCTGGACCTCATTAATCCTTTGAAGCATGGCATAGTAACTGACTGGGACTTGGTGGAATCCCTTTGGAACTACATCTTTAAAAAGGAGCTGAAGATCCCCAGTGAAGAACACGCAGTCATGGTGTCTGACCCTCCTCTGAGCCCCACCACCAATAGGGAGAAGTTTGCAGAGATCATGTTTGAAAATTTCAGCATCCCAGCTATGTACATCGCTTACCAGTCCATCTTGTCCCTGTACTCTTACGGCAGAACCACCGGCATAGTTGTAGAAAGCGGACACGGCGTCTCTTATGCTGTCCCAATACACGACGGCTATCACCTGCCCAATTGCACTGGCAGAGTGGATTACGCTGGAGATGACCTAAACAAGTACCTGATTAATCTCTTAAAAGAAGGCAGGCAGACATTCACAGACAGCTCCCTCAACATTGTGGACGACATTAAAAGGAAATGCTGCTATATCCCCCTCGATATTAAATATGAGATGTCTTTGACGCCAAATGACTACACTGTGGACTATGAGCTTCCTGATGGGCACCTGATTACTATGGGCAAAGAGAGGTTCAGGTGCCCTGAGGCACTTTTCCGCCCAAACTTGCTAGGATCGCAAGAACCAGGACTGCATACTTTGACCATGAACAGCATCAATAAATGTGACACTGACTTGAAGAAGGATTTGCTGAAGAACATCCTGGTTTGCGGAGGATCCACACTGTTTGAAGGCTTCCCGGATCGCCTCCAGAATGAACTGGCGAAAATTGCCACCAACAGTAAACCAATCATTGTGGCAACACCGGAGCGTAAATACTCAGTGTGGATAGGTGGATCAATTATGTCTTCTCTGAAATCATTCCAGCAGCTCTGGGTTCAGAAGAAGGACTATGACGAGGGGGGGCCCTTTGTTATCTACCGCAAATGTTACTAAGAATTTGGACAGTAGCTAAACCCTCTACTAATAAAATTGAGTAGGCCTAATAAATAAAATTAAAAATGAATGAAAATGTTTCCTTTTCTTTGGATTTATTTGTAGCATATAGCTGTCTAATTTATCCCCAAATCTGTCATTAAAAATTAAACACCTTGGAGATACATATATTATATATCAAAACTATCATAGCCTATTTATTCATAACCAAATATAATTATTCAATATTACGACTACCGTAAAACAGTGTTACCAGGGGGACATATTTGTACAGCTTTGGTCAAAAGTTTTGCATTACCCTATAAAATTCATGAAGTCGAATAAAACCTGGTGAATAATGTTACGTTATTGAATTTCATAACAATTTGTACTTTAATATATACACAAAGAAAAACTGACAAATTGTAAAATGTGACATTCCAAAATCTAACATACAATACTGTACTACTATTAATTATGTCTTCCGGTAGTTGCGAAATCATTTAGTTGTTTCTTTGATCTCACACACACACACACACACACACACACATTGGCCTAAATGCAAAGCATTATGTCTGGCGCAAACCCAACACAGCACATCACATCACCCAGGTAACACCAGCCCTACTGTAAAGCATGGTGGTGGCAGCATCATGCTATGGGGATGCTTTTCATCAGCAGGGACTGGGAAGCTTGTCAGGATAGAGGGCAACATGGATGGTACTAAACATAGGCAAATCCTTGAGGAAAACCTGGTTCAGTCTGCAAAAGACCTAGGACTGGGCAAAGATTCACCTTTTAGCAGGACAATGACTCCAAACACACAGCCAAAGCGAGTGGCTTAAACAAGAAAGTGAATGTCCTAGACTGGCCCAGTCAAAACCCGGACTTGAAGCCGATTGAGAGTCTGTGGTAAGGCTTGAAGATTGCTGTCCACCAACGATCGCCATCCAACTTGACAGAGCTTGAACAATTTTGCCAAGAAGAATGGGCGAATATTGCACAATCCAGATGCGCAAACCTGGTAGAGACTTACCCCAAAAGACTCACAGCTGTAATTGCTGCCAAAGGTGGTTCGACCAAGTATTGACTCAGGTGGGTGAATACTTACCTAACCAAGACATTTTTTTTTTTTTTTTTCATTAACTTGTTTCACAATAAAAATTATCTTGCCTCTTCAAAGTGTTGAGTAGATTGTGTAAATCAAAAGAAAAAAAAATCCCATTTAAATGCACCAAGATTTCAAGTTGTAACACAACTGTGAAAACGCCCAATGGTGTTGAATACAGTTTCAGCAACGGAGAACCAAATGTTCGAAACCAACAGAAAAGCAAACATGGGCTGGAGTGCCTTTAGAAGATGAAGCATGTTTCTGAGGGGGAAACTCTTCGAGGAAAGTCTTCAACTAGTGTGTGCTGCCAATGCTAACTTATGGATGCGAGACCTAGAACCTCAGTGCAAAACTCACTCAATTACAAACAATTCAACGGAGTACAGAAAGATGCATGCTGGGAATAACAAAGAAACAGTAAAAGGAAGGAATGGATAAGAGCGCAAACAAGATTATGCAGTCTTATTATAAGAGCGAAAAAAATGAAATGGCAGTGGGCCGGACATGTAGCAAGAAGAACAGACCATCGCTGGACCGAGGAGATACGAGACTGGATCCCAAGAGATATAAAGAGACCAAGAAGACCTCCAGGAAGATGGCAAGATGAAACTAGGAAACACGCTGCAGACAGGCTTTTGTGGAAAAACCTTGGGGAGGCCTTCATTGAGATCACTTTTATTACAAATGCTGTGTGTTGTATTCTGTATGTACAACTCACAATAACAAGTGTTTGTCATTATACAGGTTTAGAGAAGATACATTTTACATACGATAATTCTTGAATAACACCCACATTCTATTTGACGTACGTTTCTTTTTTTTAATTGGGTCAAAACTTTGATGTCCAGGGGCTGGTTTTTCAAAAGTTAATCTGGATCAAAGTGATCCGAATTTTGTAATCCTATATTTTGTGATCGAGATTACTTTTACCTGGATCGTTTTGATCAGGTTTTTTTTTTTTTTTTTTTTTTTTTTTCAGAAAATGTCACTGGAATACTTTTATCCAGATTACAAATAAATACGATTACAAAATATTATTATTATTATTATTATTATTATTATTATTATTATTATTATTATTATTATTATTATTTTTATTTATTTATTTTTTTTTAAAAAGGAATCTCGATTACAAAATCCGGATCAATTATCCAGATTACATTTAAAAAAAACTGCCCCTGATGATCATGGGTCATACACACACAAAATAAAAAATAGACTTCTTTTGACTTACTCCTCCATGGACAGCAATCCTAATCTCAAAAGTTTAGTTGGGCATGGAGGCTAAAAAATCTTATGTGGTAATGCAGATACACACACATTGTCACAGCACGTGAAAAATGCACCTCTGGGAAGATACTGTGGCGTTTCACAGTCTAGTATGACTGAACTCCACAAGCCACTTGGTATGGATCTGAAATATCAGTTATTTTAACAAATGTCACTGGTATATCATTTTCTGACTCACATCTTGGTGACCTTTTACAACAGAGTCATTTAAAAGCACCCCAGTGCTCTCAAGTTCAGCTGTTATACCAGATTGCAACCATTATTAACCTGTCCACTGAGGCACCAGGCATGCTTTTCAGTTTTAAAAAGTCTAGAGCATTTGATTATTGAAAAAGAAAATAACATAAAAACTCAGTTTAAACATGAAGAACACATTATAACATGAGATATTTTATACCCATATTAAGTTATTTTGTAATGTTTGCAGTGACCATGCAAAGCTCTTCTCCCAATGCCTTGTTAACTCAAATAGTTATTTTTTATGAAAAACATTTATATTTCAAATTCTAAATCTGGGGTACTAAATCTCGAAGGACACAAAAGGTATATAATTCCCTCCACACCTAAAACTTTAATGATTTAATTAATAGGTATTAATCCGCTAATGTTCTTCAAGTAATGTTGCTGGGTCCTTCAAACAATTTTTCGGGACAGAAATCAAAAGAAAATAGGTCATTGACCCAGTTACACACTGTCGTTTATTTAGATTTTTTTTGGATTTGGAAAATGTTAACATTTTGGGAGAATAAATATTGTTGGCAGTTCTGTACAGAAAAGGATTATGGGTAGAGTTATCTACTCCAGAAGATTCAGCTTCCACTTGACATTCTTGCTCATTTTTGGGGGAATGAAAAGTTCTGTATCTAGAAAAACAAAACAAAAACTGTGAAACTGAATAACTACATGCTTTGGTAAAAACTATTCCATACAGCACTGTCATTGTGATAACAAAAATATCAATAGCTGTAAAGTAAATTTGGAACATAACAGATTTGAACACTGAAGCTTAATTACCGCCATTTTAATGCAAACACCGGGTAATGGGTGAGGTGTCAGGGGATGAGAACATGCAAAAACCTGATACTGCTGGGTAAAAGGGTCCACCCATACCTGCCCCCTTGTCTACCCTCCATGAGTGATTACCATGAACACTAATGTGTGCGTCATGTGGGTGCCTTTATACATGTACTTAATATGCACATCATTCTCAGAATATCCCTTCATTGTTTTGTGAACTCACCCCCCCCGCCCCCCCCAACAACATACACCCTGCCTTTCAACAACACTGTATCAAAACTGGTGGGAAAATGTATAGATACTGTTATCCTGGCTTTGCTAAAACTATATTGAGCAGCCCTAATACAACTAAAATCTTATTATTTAATCACTGAATCACTAACACTTTCAATTAGTTATATTAGTTTACAAACCTTGCTGGGGCAGCGTAGGTGGTTTTGGCTGCTGGTATGAGGCCATTATGCTATTAGCTGTTGAATTTGGACCAAGAACCTAGAAACATAAAAAAATAGTGGTCAACAAAAAACAAACAGCAAACCAAAGTTGCATTTCCTCTCCTTCCAAGTACCTTGGCCACAGGTCACAATTGTGGCAGCATACATTTGCTGTGAGTCTATGTTTTATTGTCAAATTAGCACCATGTTTGCTGAAAACAAGACTAGACAAAACGATGTACTAATGTAACGATTATGCTGAATAATAAGTGGCTGTAGGAACTGTTACAGTATGAAGTGTAGAAAAATAATTAGTTAAATGCTCTGCACTCAAGCCTGCAAATGCTTAAGCCTACATTGTTTTAAGTGTTTTGTGAAGACTGTGGGGTAAATTGTTTCAAATAAAACTGACGTAGTTGCTAATATTGCACTTGCTTTGAGGAATCGCATGGTTTGTGTATCATAACAGTAACAAAATTTTAAGATTCCTTTTAGTACTACTTTATATCTTATGATTGACGACTGGTTTTACAGACCCTCCCTGGACTAGCATGAATCTTGGTCCACTTTACCTAAGGTAACATTAGTCTACAATCTGTCAGTGAAATCAGCAGTGAGCGTTTCAAGCTATGGATAAGGAAGAGAAACTTACTGGAGTGCCTGTGTTTTGCTGGAGGCCCACCTGCCAGATTTCAGGGATGGATTTGTCCATCAGTTGCAATGTTTCTTCTAAAGTCTGTTGTAGTTTCAGGGCTTGGCTGTCATATCCGAAAAGAACCAGAGCTTTCAACAGGCTATGCACCTCTCCTGTATAGAAATTGAAGACACAGAATACAAACATTCAGGAGCAATGCTGAAACAGTAAAAATATGAACCACAGCAACACTAAACACATTAACATCTGCTACTGTATATGCAACACAAAAACGTTACACCACTACACTGTTTTGATTGACCAAACATGCATTTTGTCCAAGATCCCCGTTGCTTTCAGCATGTGCAGTGTGTATCTAGTATGTAGTAAATAAGGCTTCAATTTTGGTGGTACACCTGGGTAATACACTATACAAAACAGAAAGAATCTCTTACAAAATATTAAAACATTAAACATTACTACTAATTCAACCAAAGTGGAAGGACATTCTTGTTTTTAATAAAAAACAGGGACAGATTTACCTGTGATTTGCAGAAACTGCCATCATAAATAAGTACACAACTGCAGTGTGTAACTGGGTCATTGCATGAATCAAAACACTACGCTTACATTTGGGTATTGAAAATGTATCTGTCAACGAGGTTTAATAAAACAAAGCCATCACTTAAAACCTAAATCATATATACATATTTTTTCTAATGTCATCTTTTGTGATTTGATTTAAAGATTTATTTTCTTGAAGAATTTTGTATCACCCTGGATTTAATACAACATTCATCATCACAACCCTCTCACAACCATCCACTGAGATGCCTTCCAGCACCTTGTGGAGTCTATTTCACTTTGTCTCAAGGCTGTGATCACAGTTGTTAGGCACAGGTGCTAATGAAGTTGTCAGTGAATGTAACTGTTTATTATTCAGTTGTGGACAAGCTCTACCTGTTAACTTGTTGACGGACCGGACGATCTCTCCCAGAGCCTGCAGCAGAGCCACATCCTCCAGTGGGCTGCCCTCCTTCAGGCTGTGCTTCTTCCGCTCAGCTTTCCGACGATTCTTGGAAGACCTCCTACAAGGTGACAAAGCAGCTCATATTCAATTTACATGAGGTTTTCAGAAACTATTAGAAAAAAAACAAAGCTAAAAATAAATTTAATAACACTGTGAATGTAGCATATTTATCCACAATTGTGTAAAGCGATACATGCATAGAAAAAAATGCAGGAAAAAAATTTAACAGGTGCCATTTTACAAATATTAGCAATGTTGAAAACCAGAAGCAGCTGTCCGGTGCACTGAGGCTTAACCGTTACTCACATACCTTTAGCACCAGGTCTGTATATAATTGCTTTCTGAATGAGCACAGCGCTTCTTGAACTACTCTCGGTGCACTAAATAAAGCAATATGGATAAATTTACTATATGGGTTATAAACTGTAATCAGATCTTACTTAACCTACAAATCGTAATTCACATCACCGGGATTAGCCTGGCTGCTCATTATCTGAAATAATGCCTTTTGTGGGGATTTGGGTGACAAGATCATTCAAAGGTAAAAAGACCGGATCTTAAATAATTTGCTTTCCAGACTTATCAGCCAAGACTAGCATTGACACTTACGCAGAGATCTTAGAATTGCTGTGAGAGTACTTGGAACTCATGTTGCTGGCTGTCATCACACTGCTGGCCTCTGAGAATAGGTCAGAGTCTGGGCAGTCTGGCATCTCATAATCTGTATCAAGCACAGTGGCAAGGTTTTTAAAATCAGTTTAGCAAATCAACTACTCAGTGGGAACCTGTTGGAACCTTTTGAAAATCAATATTATTAGTGTTGTAACTCAGGTTATATTGTAATATTTTACATACATACATACAGCTACAAAGAAGTATGCCAACTGACCCCATAATCCCGGGACACCAAAATAACTAAATTGTTTTAAATCAACAAGTAAAGTGAGTGTGAACTGCATGAGCAGCTTCAATAAATATGTTTAATTGTGGTGGCAATTCTATCGGGACAGCATCACATTAAAATCGTATTGCTTGAAATTTTATATGATAAACATTATCTATCAAAATAGTGCAATTCCATCATTCTACAGAATTCTTCCTGCTTCCCGCCCCAATCAAGACAAGCACAGCAAATCAGCAGGTTGTATCGGTCTAATTGATGGAAACGATCCTCACAGGAATGAATTCCCGCTCCCGGACAAGTGTGTGCTTTTGGCAACTCGTTAGCAAAACAATTCTTTTAGCGATAGCTCACACTCACTTTACATGTTCAATAAACAATTAATTTGCGGTTAGAGAGGTCAGTTGTAAAACCTGACCTGTCAATGTCCCGAAGTTATGCGGCCAGTTGGCAACCCTAATGCCAACACATGTTAAACCCCCCTTGCCCAGGAAATTGTAGAATGGGGTTGTAATTACCTAGAAGTTCCTGCCTGGCCGCCTCTTTCAGTTCGCGTACAACTGCCAAGCGATTTTTATGGCGCACGAATATCGTCTTCTGAGACTCAACAAATGACGTCTGGTTGTTGTGAGCTGTGCATAAAGAAAAATATTTGAGCAATTATTTGAAGGACTGGCAACAGGGGCTTATCTAATTTTGATACTTTAATGTGGCCTATCCTGTATCATAGTTAGGTAAACCAACACCCCTAAAGAACAGGCACTGAAGTCTCGCCTCTATTTAAACAGCAACAGTATTCAGATCTGTAGCACTTTAGATAATTAAAACAGGGTCCTTCACATCTTGTCTTTGAACAGAAAAAGCAGACAATAAATTGCAGCATTGGAGCCAGTCTGTTCCTGAGTTTTAGAGTGGAGTACATAAAGCCACCAAGAGATTGTTACATACATTAAAAAAAAGACATTTTACCTTCCAGTAAAGCAGGTTTTAGATTTGTCTCCAAAATATCATGCCTGTTATATAAGTAAACCTAAATTTATAAAAAAAAAAAAAAAAAAAAAAAAGAAAAATTCATGAAGAATAATTCAGTGATTTTGATTGTTTAGTATTACTAATAATTAAATATTTAAATTACGCAAATAAGGGGAGTACAAAATACTTTAATTCAATTCTATAATAAAAAGGCTACTGTTAACACTAGACCCGCCATGCGAGTCACTGTGACCCATTTTGCACTTAAAATGTTACTCTTCCACTGTAAGTCATATGTCCATTTTTGACTTTTCCTAAATATATTAATTAAATATCCTGACGATGTTTGATTGCCAGAATCGCAACAATGATAAAATTATAAACAGTTCTACATAGAACCGCCATGTGGGTCAATGTGACCCAGGCATTACAACACATGTCTTTTTTTTATATAACTTAAGATATTGTATTATTTTTGTAAATGCAGCAAACAAGACACGCCCCCTCCTCCTAGCACATATGTTTTCTTCTTTTTTTTTTGTAGACTGACTACGAGACAGAGATTGCTATGATTGTGGATTTGTCAAGAAAGCCTATTTGCTTACTTTTCAATGTACCTGGAAGGCAACAATCCTTCGTTTTGTTCCACAAATGCAACAGGAAATATATCAGAAGGAAATATTTAATCTTGAAAGCAGTCATTGTGATTGGAATATGGCATGCTGCACTCAGATGCATACAGCAAACTGAAATGACAGGTAGGATAACTTACGTGCCTAATATAAAAAAAAATATGTAGAATATACGTTTCATATTACTGTGACAGGATATGGTGTTGCAGTGACGTCAGACCAGAAGGCGGAAGAGTAGAGTATAATGCAGCTGTCATACCGGAAGTAGTGTTATATTTTATTTTTATGTAGTATTAGAAACAATGATTTCTGTTTTATAGTTTTGTGCCTACATATACCCATTTACACCTGTACACGGGTACGTGTACATACCCGTTTCTTCTGAAATGTGTATTTTATTATATTTGTTTGTAGTTGTGCTGTATATTCACTCATTATAAAAATAAAACATTATATGATTATTTTTTTATTTAAATACAGTGTTTCTGCGATGCAAATGTTAGATATGATGTTCATGAATACAACTTTTCAGTTGTATCCGACAGTGTCTTTCATTTTCATAACAAAACAGTTTAAAAATGTATGGGTCAAAGTGACCAGTGTGGCGGTTCTAGGCAGTTCGACAATCCGATGGTTCTAGTGTTAAAAGGCTGGGGTTTGATTACTTGATCTAAACAGTGGTGGATCTTAATATCACCGCCAGTTTGTTATCACATTGTTAAGTACTTAAGCAGCAGCAGTGTGTTTAGATTCTGACATTTTAGATTCAATATAGAGAATAGAGAATTTAATGTGGAAAGATACCAGTCTTAAAGCTTCATCCCAGGTTGCACCTTCTATCAGAGCAGTGATGGCTTCCTCACAGTCCTACAACAAAGACACAGGGCAGCTTCACCTCAAAGCTTGAGTGAATGTTATACAAGCGGACAAAGCAGTCAACCTTTTTTTTTTTTTTTTTTTTTTTTAATTAATATTTTTATATTGCTTGTATCTCTAGTAAATGCATATTGTATTAATTAATTTATAATGGGTTTGGAAAACAATGCCCAACGCCAGGTAACCGACCAATTGAATACATAACACATAAGCAGTATGTTTACAAGATAAAACAAAATCTGATCGATTTGATATATTTGCTCTACCATAGAACAGGCAGGTGTTTTATTTGTCTTTCCAGACTCCTTGGCATGCAGACAGTTACCTTGGCATAATGCTCAAGAAGAAGGGCTGCTTCAGAATGTCGTCTTTGTTCCAGCAATTTTTCTGAAAAAGGCAAATAAATAAATCTCAGTATGTGTGCACAGAAGTGATGGTGAATCCAAACGTGTATTTCCACCCTGTGAAAGTAATATAGCAGTACAACAACATCAATACAAGCATTAATAACTGGAGGTGGTAGAATAAATGGCAGAGCAACAACCACTGTCTATGACATTACCCTGGGGACTGGATGGGCAAGAGGAATTAACTGCTCCCTCACCCACAAATATGGTGGTCCCTCCAGGGCAGGCTTAAGACATGTCCATAGTGCAATGTGTGGGTGATCACAATGCCACTGCTTACGCTAACCCTGCTGCTCTATGGATAAAAACAGCAGTCTTGTTAGTGCTACCAATCTTGCACCTTTTTTGAGCACCAAAATTAATTTTTTTTTTTTTTTTTTTTCCTGCAGATCCTTATCCAAACTTTAAATACTGCATAAAAGCAGGAGTAAAACTGAAGAAATTGACAAGTGTCTCTTTCAGCGATGCATACCCGCCAGGCTGCGGGCCAGATTAGCCAGCTTGTCCTCAGGAAAGCCGAGCTTTGCCGCCATGCACAAGGCGTGCTGCCAGCTGGTGCTGGACACAAAGGCGTCGAGAGCCCTCTGGGTCTCCCCACAGCGAGAGAAGAGGAGGCCAGCCTGCTCCTGGTGCTGCTGCTCGCTCAGGTACTCCCCATAGGCACAGCATACCTCCTGGGAACAAAGGGAAACATGCTTGCTACACTTCCAACTGTAACTTTTTGGGAAACAGACCGAAGCAATGGTTCACAAACATTCCTAGAATATTTTGTCTAATAAAAGTATGCTTATAACTGAAGTTTTAAATGATCAGTATACACATCTGAGCTGTATTTAGTTGGTGTTTGTTTGTTTGTAACTAAAGGGGAATAAACCAATGTGTTCCCACTAGGGATGCACCCAATCCAGGATTCTGTTTCAGATTTGGCCCGAATACCTACTTTTTGAGCTTGGTTCAGATTCGTCCGAATACTTAGGATTCGGTGAACCGAATCCGAATCCTATATCCGCCCAGATGCACATCCATTTTAATACATCCCTCCAATATGTGCAGTTCTTATTTAAATAAAAGACACAAATCTGGTATTGAATGTAACTGTTGTATTTAATAACAAGAACACGTTTAATGAACTTTGTCGCAGCTCTCAACTCCCTATTACTGGTGGCGCAAGCACTAAACATGTCACGCAGCTGCTGAATGCAAACATACCCCCGTATGCATCAGCACATCAGATCACACGTTTCATGGAGTAAAGTTATGCAGTAAACCTGTAATATACAGTAACAGCAAACTATTGTAGAACTTTGTATTTTGTTGCTTTGTCTGTCAAATGTGTTCTAGAGATCATACTGAGAGAAAGAAAAAATGAAAAAAAAATCGGTGCACAGAAATATATATTTTTTGTAACTTTACAACTGTCAGATGTGCAAGACGTTGTTGAACAATATGCTTTATTTGGGAACTGCTGTGTTTTATTAAAATATTTTTTAAACTTTCATAGACTATTTGATATTGCACACATGGTGCATTTAAATTAACGTGGGTTTTATTTCACAGGGAGATTCAGGTCACTCGTCACAGTCATTTTTTCTTCACAGCTCTCAGATAGGGTTGTCAACAGGCTCCAGAACCTCGGGACACTAAGGCAGGTCAGGTTTTTTAACTCACCTCTCTAAAATGCAATGTATTCGACATTAAAGTGAGTGTGAATTGCTTCAGCAGTTTAGTAAATGTGTTTAATTGTGGTACAGATTATATCCGGATTGCTTCTTAACACTGATTAATCATATTGCTTGAATTTCTTTTTTAATACATTAAACAACATCTATCAAAACAGTGTAACATCATTTTTATACATAACTTTGCACTCACCTGCACTCTTTCATTTAACCTTGTGACAGCAGGTAAAGTTTCTATTTGTTTAACATTTCTTGCTTCACACAGTCCCCGCCCAGTCAGAGACTCAGAAAGCCAATCAGCTGTTGTATAGGTCTGATTGATGGAAACGATCCTCGCAGGCATGTGTGTGTGCTTTTGGTAACAACTAAGTAAAACAATTCAATTAATTTAGCGACAGTTCGCACAATTCACACTCACTTTACTGAATACATTGCAGTTTAGACAGGTGAGTTACAAAACCTGACTTTTCTTAGTGTCCTGAGATTCTGAAGCCTGTTGACATCCCTACTCTCAGATCAGGTGGCACAGTTTGAAACGACATTAAAGAAAATAATGGGCTAAGGAAAAGATGCAGCTCTCCTTTCTTGTAAAGGTAAACAGTTTGACGTTTCTGTTGTGGGGAGTGGGGGCTAGCGGTAAATTGTGTTCGTTTCAAAGTGAAATCTTTTTCAGGGATATATTTCCATTCAGTAATAAAAAATACTATTAACTAAAAGGCTCAAAACTATAGATTGTGAGTGTCCCTTGTTAGTAGCTGCCAGTCTGTTTTTCTTGCAACAGTTTCCTTCAGTTTTCTTGACAGATTTTGTAGATTCGGTATTTGGTTCGGCATTTGGCCGAATCTTTTGACATGGATTCGGAATTTGGCCGAATCCCAAAATTTTGGATTCGGTGCAACCCTAGTTCCCACCCCCTACTAGAAATTAGTGCTGTATGTCGGGACTCCACAATGAAAAACTGTGCCTACCTTGTACTCTTGGCACTCAACTGGATACATCTTTAGGGCTTCGTTGTATAACTTTTGGTCCCTTACCAGTTTTAGAAATTCTGCAAAGTGTTCTTGACCTGAAGGATAACAACAAAATAAAAGAATATCCACCAGCCAGTCAGCCGCCTTAACTTTAAAACCAAAAATGCTGAAAAGTGTTCACTGTTGATTGCAGTTTACTGTATCACATCTGCCTCTTACCACATTTGCTAAGATGATGAAGAGCCTTTTTGTATCGCTTCAAATGCTTATCTATGGTGTATCGCTGGTAGTTGGTTTCCATTTTCTTCAGGGTATTTAAAAATGGTAGATATTCCTTTGGATCCTGGAAGAATTAGGTTAGAAAAATCAGATTTCTGTTTGTGATGCGTTAGTAATCATCAGGATATAGAGAAATTACTTTAACTACCACAGATATGTAGCTACATATTTTGTAATCATAGATGGCTCAAAAAAACACTGCATCATTGAACTTCAATATGAAACGAACATGGGGATAAATGAAGCAAATTGTCTGAAAAACTACTGCTTTATAAGCACTTTACAAAACAAGCATAAATCACAACTTTTTTTTTTCTTTTTTTAACGAAACAGAATATGTAACACTGAAGAGAACTATTTACAATTTTACATGCTCAGGCCATGTCCCATTACTTTCTGTGCCACTCTGTAAAGCACTTAATGTCTGGCACAAGACACAATGGCTATAATCTCTCTCTCTCTCTCTCTCTCTCTCTGGTCTGTAACTTCTGTAGTGCTCTCTCTCTCTCGGAACTACGTATGCATTCCAGTGATACCGCCCCTTTCCATCTAGCAATCGACTCAAAACTAAACCTATGCAGTGAACCCTGTCACAGGCTTACGTTCAGGTGATTGTGGCTTTTACTTTACCCAAGTAATATGCGCATGAAACAAATGGGCTGAGTTTATAGAACTAATGTTAAAAGAGCCTTAATCAATATGGGCTGTAGTTCTAGTTTAGGATTAACTGCCATGTGCTTGTACAATGCTTTAAAAAGATTTTTATAGAACAATGTAAAATTGAATTTTGTGACTGTGACATAGTGAGAGTACCAACTTTCTTTGTGTATGGTAATCAAAACAAACTAAAATTAGGTCAGAAACTGGATTTTTTTCTTCTTTAAGCAAATAAAATCTGTTTCATCACCAGCCGTGAATCCCTACTCTTGGCTCAGGCTTACCTATATCTGAATTCCAGCTCTGCACCTACATACCTTCTGAGACTTCTCTGCAACCATGATGACCAGGTCAAAGTCGTATGTTCCCAGAGAGTGTTCGTAGAGTTCATTTACATTCACCAGGAACAGCAAGTACTTGAGAGCTTCCTCTGCACTGACTGCCCCGGGAACCACAAGGGGGTTTACTATGAAAAAGAAATATACAGGCAGGCTGGTCACAATCACCCTGCAATGACTTCACTTTAACTATTGTTATTGACAGAAGGACTGTGAAATAGAAAGGGAGAGACCCTATTATTTCTGGAACTTCCTTGAATTTCAACATAAATTTTAGCAACCCTGTCAATTATTGTTTATCGGTATGCTTATTATTTTTATATACCGTCAGCTAGAATAGCGAGGAGACGAATAAAGCCTTGCTTACACTGCCTGGCGCTATATTTTTCAAATGTTGTCACTGAAGTATGTGGAAAACTACAAAGCGGTATGTAATTCAACAACTTTATGAAGCAACATTATTTAATTATCTAGGGGATGTAAAAGTTTTAGCCATAGCTGTACTGCTAAGTCACTGTATTAAAACAGATAAATTACAACTGTAAACGCAACACTAACTGCAGTTCTTTCAACCGTTTTCATAAGGGTATTTAACAAAAAACAAACTTGTAAATACAGTAATACTGTAAATGTGTGAGTTATGTTACTTATATGCATGTTAACGCCATGGCTCATGTGCACCTCAACACCTTGGATAAGTCAACACTAAAGGGCATCCCTGTGGGATGTTGGTTAAACAAGGTTGACTAATTATATATATATATATATATATAAAATCACATTCCAGATGTTTCATAATGGCCGTAAACTTACACACTTCCTGGCTACGTGACAGCACACTTCCTTTGTAGGCAGAGTATGAGTAAGCCTACGATTTTGTCACGGAAAATTTGAATAAAGTCAGTAGACAGATGAAATGGTGGCCGTATTAGTCCAGAGATAAAGTCAGTGAAATCTTGGAAATGGATGTTAAAGCACATTTGATTATGCGCTTCTTTTATTTCTATCAAAAATACAGTCTGTCACTGTGACAGAAAGACAATGATTCTTGGTGGTAAATCTCCCTCCTGACCTGTGAGGGCGCTAAGTAATGGGAACAGAATACCCTGGACTGTTTGGCCTGACAATTTATTTCCAGGGTTAAAAGGAAGTCGGTCATCTAGAAAGGGGGTGGAGCTTCAGTGGCCTAACTCATCAACCCAGAAGGGAAACAATGTGGCAGGTCGCGGATTGGAGGAACTGCTGCAATCATTTACCAAGGGGTCATGTATAACTGTACAAAAAGGGGGCGAAGCGACGTAATCGGTTCCTTGTTTTGGTTAAAGAGAAAGAACCATGTTTGTGTATAGTGCGTGGAACGGGACTGTTTATTATTTTGGAACTGCAATTCCCTTGTGTTTTGAACAGTGCCAGTACCCACTGCTGGGTATTGCCTGGGTCACCAGAGCTGGAGTAAAAATAAAACCTGTTGCACTTGGATTACTATTGTCTGCCAACGCATCACTCCTGCACCTGTACACTACAAACCACTCTGACACAGTCATGCACAGAAAATCCAAATCTACAAGTATCTAAATTGTTTGATTGTGTCTGCACACAGCATTTACATGTAGCCATGTAGGTTAGCAAATGAGATTTCTAGCTGAGCGAGTATGTAAATTAACACAGACCGTATGTTACTGCAAACTCCCGGTTGTGATCTTCATATACATGCAGCACTTGCTAATTTATTTTTTAAACAAAAAAACTGGGCTTGCATCTTCAAAAAATATTAGTATTTACATTTTAGTTTTTGAAACTTTGTTTCACACAATGCAGTGTACCCAAGTAGTCTGTTGAAAAGAACTACTCACTTTCTCCAAAACTAAACATTTCTAAACAAAATATTCAGACTGCCGTTAAACATCTTTTTTATTTATTGCAAACAGTTTTTAGTCTTTTTTCTGATCTTGATCCCATGGCCCCTGTTTCTGCTGTGACCTTTCAACACTGGTTTGTTTATTTATTGATTTATTTATTTCTTTTAAAAGGGGCAGTGCTCTGTAGGCTACTCAGAAACCAGCAATTTAAACATCTCATTATTGAAGAAAAAATATATACCGTTTTATTTTGAACACGGTAATTAAAAACAATATTTGCTATACCGATGTTTATGATTGTTATTCACATTTTACAGGGCAATCTTGATACACAATATTGCAGGGTTTTATGTACTCTAACGGAGCTGCCACTACCTGCTACATAATTGAATGCAGTGACAGTAAGGTACCCCAAGCAAAAATAAGGACAAGGATATTATTGTTATTATGAACAAAACTTCAGGTAAATCCTTCCTTCAGGTAAACAGTTTCTGTGCAGGAGAGATTATAACTGGTATATCCTTATTATTAAAATGTGTCTGGAAAATATCTACCTATATCCAGAATCTTACTGAGACCAGTTCACAATAGACAAGAATTTGGACAATTCCCTTTCAAGTACGAAATGTGACGCAGTCGTGACCCCGCCCCTGAGAGATCAAAAGGATTGCGTTCACAGATCGCGTACCAAACTGGGACCTATGTTACTGCATTGGTACTTAACCGGTCCCGACCCGGTGCCATTCCAGTACCGGTCCTGCTCTGGTCTTGACCCGCCCGGGTGATATATAAGCAGATTGAGGCAACAGCTGTACAACCCTATACTGTACACTGCATTGCTTGCTCCTTGCAACATGTTGCAATTGCAGCTTCTGAAGAGGTGGGTGACCAGGAGGTAGCCGTCCAATCAGAGGATGTGGAGTCGGACAGCACATCCCTAGCGGTAAAGCTTTTCCTGTCGGCAGAGCTCATAACGCTAATCAAGAGGGCAAGGTTGCAAGTGCCCAGGCTTACAGCCTTTGATGATGCGCAACCGCCTCTCCCATATCCCCCCCCGTTTACCCGAATTTTCTACATGAAATCCAGTCTTTCTGGGACCATCAGGCAACAACTCCTGCTGTTTCTCATATGTTGGGATGCCCTATATAGGGTGCATGATGTGGAAAAGCTGGGCCTGGTCCATTTTCTACCAATTGAGGCCTCCATTGCTGCCTTCTTCCAGGTGCCTAATTTGGCGATGTTATCCATGAACGCTGCCTGCACTAACAAGCAGTGCAGGATTTCTGAGGGAATGACTGTTAATGAGTTTGCCAGAGCGCTGTGCTTTGCTGGAGAGCCACTGTGTATTGCAGAGAGTTTATATATTGGTGACAGCACTATCCATTAGCTAAAACACTGCCTAATACCAACAATCTTAATCATAAATATTTGACAGAAAATGGTGGTGCTTTAGTTGGTAAACTTATGGAATGCATCGATGGAAATGTCCAGTATGATTTTTGATGTGTCCCCTGATGGCTTGCACCATCCAATTCTGTAAATTCTTTTCTTTTTATGATTTCAATGTTGAATAAACCTGGCCTGTTTTGTGCAAATGTCATGTTCATACCTTCTGCAGATACTTCCATCAGCACAGCGATTACCCCAACGTTCGCAAAATACCAGCTAACTTGGGAAAATGTGGACTCAACAGATTCTGCTTCATCATACATGCCAGGGACATTAAACTTAATCAGAAACCAGAACTGCTACTCATCATATTAAGTGTGTATACTGTGATTTCTTTCCCCTGATATGTACCAATGTTTCAATTAAAAAAATGTTTACACCGATTTTATCCCTATTTTATTACATGTAAAATAAACTCCTGGGAAACTTTTTAAAAGATAAAAACCAAAAATAATAATTATTTGTTTATTTAGCAGACGCCTTTATCCAAGGCGACTTACAGAGACTAGGGTGTGTGAACTATGCATCAGCTGCAGAGTCACTTACAACAATGTTTCACCCGAAAGACAGAGCACAAGGAGGTTAAGTGACTTGCTCAGGGTCCCATAGTGAGTCAGTGAGTAAGCTGGGATTTGAACCGGGGACATTCTGGTTAGAAACCCTTTTCTTTAACCAGAACACTAGTTATTATCAAATGGAAATGATGCTGAGATTTGTGAGCGCAGTCCTTTTGATCCCTTGGGGGCGGGGTCACGACTGCGTCACAGGCTCAAACAGCAGCTTTGGCATAAAGCATTCAGGATTCAGGTCTTTAGGAGGTAAATACCCAATCAGTAATGGTTACATTTCTATTTTAGGGAACCAGGGTTACGACAATAACCTAATGTTTCCTAAGCTTAAGCTCAGCTGTAACGTTTTTGCTTTTCAGGTCTCATACTTGGAACAAGTTGCCTGCTTGCTTGAGACATTTGCTAAAATTGTTTAGCTAAAAGTTTTGTTTTAGTTTTTTTTGGTTTTGGTGCCATATTGTAATATAAAACCAACCTCTTAATTCGTGGACTTTTTGAAGAGCTATTTCCAGTTGCGGGGTACTTTTTCTCACATATGAAGTCAATACAGACAAACAGTGCCTGTAGAAAAAAAGACACACAACGTGTACATAGTTTTTAACAACAATTAGAATAAATAAACTCAACAATCCAAAATGGATCAAGTGAATTGCATATTACATTTTACGGTGAATTAAATTATTAACTTCTTTACATCGATTTACTTTAAAAAACATTTATAAAATGAAAATGTATGGTCTTTAATGTTAGCAATCTATCTGTAACCTATACTTAGCTACAGATTTGGCTTATTGTTTTTTTTTTTTTTTTTAATTTAGTGGTGGCCAATTATTTTTTCCTCGGTTTTCTCCCCAATTTGGAATGTCCAATCATTATTTTTATCCCGGTTCACCACTGAAACTCCCACGGCGACTCGGGAAACAGCAGCAGACACACGTATCCTCTGAAATGTGTCCTGGCAAGCAGTCTTTTTTTGTGCTGCGATGGCATAACCTGGACTCGAACCAGTGATCTCCAGGCTTTAGGGCACATCCTGCACTCTATGTGGAGTGCCTTTACTGGATGCGCCACTCGGGAATCCTAGTATTTAGTACCTTTCAGCTGACTGCTGCATAGGAGCATGGTACTAATTCTACTGTTTTAGTCCACATATTCTTACATTAGAACACAAAGGAGCTAATTTATTTTTTAGTTAGGACTTACTTATTAGGATCCATTTTCTCCATAGCCACTCTCAGTGCATCACAGACAATGTCCACTTTCTTCCCTTCAAACTGCGGGGCTGTTTGAACTGCACTGGAGGATGGGCATGGGTACATTGTCTTGGTCACATCTTCTTCTCTAAAAATAAATACAAGTAAAACGCTCAAAATGGCTATTTGAGTTTGGGTGATCTGAAACAATAAGCAACTAAAGCGCTAACCTTGAATGTAATCAAAAACTGAGTTACATGTAGGAACATAATTCTAACCTACATGGTGATACTGTAAATTACCCAGTTTTACAGACTTAGCACTGTGGGCCAACCAGAAAAGCTCTCTGTACTCCCCTACAGCTCAATTTGAATTTAGGATTAGCACTTTGTTCCACCACCCCTACTAGGAATACTGAGGCCATATAACACTGATGTTACAAGAAGGGAAAACAAAATCACAGTACAAGTTTAATCTAATATTTTTAATTTGTGTTGCAAAATGTTTTATTTTATTTTAAAAGCTAGTGTGTTGTTTAAAAATACTAAAAGAATACACAAGTTTTGACTGGTCTTTTTCAATGTCTTTGAAGACATTCTACACTTCCAGTCAAAAAGTTTCTCACTTATCATTGTTATGTAAAACATTGTGGGTAAAATCCCCTCCCATTAAAGGTGTTCTTGGTTAAATATCAGATAGGGCCACCTGGTGACCGAATACTGTATTGGTACACATTCTTAAACAAATCTGAATGATTTATACTCTCGATTATTCTTAGTATTACTAATACATTATTTAAAACAATCTACAAACATCAGTAGTACTTACCTTAATTCTGTTAGGAACAGGTTCACATGGTTTACTGAGTTTATCTGCTTCAGGAACAGTTCCACATTTTCTAAAAACACCTGGAAAATAGGATTGATCACCTTGGAAAATTCTAAATCAGGATTAGTGATTTATGTTAATAATAGAGCTCAGAGTTTTTTGTTTTTTGTTAGTGGCCCTTTAATATTAAGAACCGGGTCTACGAAATTCACAGGAACATGTAGAAATGTGATGGGTGGAAGGGTATGTAAATTCTACAGCAACCTTCATCCAAATAGGTTACAGCCTTTCAAATAATCTTATAAGTATTTCTCTTTTAATCTGGATTACTCAGTATAGATTCACACATTTTAAATACATTTGATCACTTTTAATACTTGCCAAAGAAAATAAACAAACAAGTACCTTGGGGTTGTGGTCACAGATCAGGTTGAGGTCAATCCTGAGCTTCCTCATACAGTCAAAGGCATCTTTGAACATCAGCCTTTCCAAAAACAACATCATGTTATAATTACAACTAAACTTGGCTAGCTAAACATAGAACCTGGTTTGTCTGCTAAAATTCAGATTGTTTTGGTTCCTACTTCAAAGAAAATACAATAATATTCAGCAAGGTGTAACAGCCATCACTTTGACAATGTATAAGCCCTTTGGATTCACTGCATCAGAAAGTTGGTAATTCAAATTACCTTTCTCTTTTTGTCAAGCTGGTATCCGAACTTAACATAAGGATGAAGACAACCTTTATGACCTTTAGTTAACCACACTTTGTGGTTTTCCCTTGTTTTTCCCATGGTTATCCTATGCATTTGCCAGTTTACCCTTGTTTGCCATCCTTATTAATATGCCTTACCACAGCACTATTATTTACAATGCTTACCTATGCTTTATTACACTTTGCTATGCTTTTATAAGGGAATGGAGGGGCAGCACAATTGTAAAAAATTCTAATGAGACTGCCACTTGTTTTTTATGCTTTCCACACATTGTACCAAGTAAAAATGGAAACAAACACACACATTTAAATCAACTGAACCAAACCCACCTGTCCAACCATTTTCTGACCTGGGCGAGCACCAGAGCTCGGTGGTGAATTGTTTCAAGGTTCCCTCGTGGCATCTAGAGGCACAATTTAGAGAGGTAGTACATAAATCGGTGTGCAAGCAGGAATACCCTTCTTTTTAGAATGTCCAGCTATAATCTTTATTTATAAAACAGAATGTTTGGATGCTGGACGCTGATTGGCTGTTGAGGATTTTTTTACCATGTAAAATAGAACAATGCACGGCAGAATACATTTTTTGCCAAAGCACAGTTCAATGAATAAAATATCAATACAAAACATATAAAACTTGCAATAAAGTTTTAAAAAAGGACTGACATTCCTTTCGTCATATTTGATATTTTCGGAGGCATGACAGTGCACAAATGCATAGAATTGCAAGAAGCAAAACCTCAGTTGGAAAACAAAACAAAAGCAAGAGATGCAAAGATTTAACAAGACAACAACTTAATGAAACTGCGACGCTTCAGTGCGTAATTGGGCTGGTCAGGAGTACTCTGTTTTGTTATGTTAGACACCATGCTGGTCTAAATCAGTCCGTAAACAGTGCTGACATAAACCGTAATGACAGATGATAGCCAAGCAATTAAAAATGCCAATCAAGTATTTTTGTATTAGCTTCTCCATGTCAGCAGTAGTAATGCGTGGACAGTGAACTTTGTCTTTGCCTCCTTGAAAAGACCACAGATTGAGAATCACTGCACTAGCTGGTTCTAATTCACCTAAGATCACATGGGTAATGAATTTGGTAGTCTCAATCTTGCCCTCATTGCAAAGTAGTCCACATCATGAAAATTCTACATAAGTACTAGTACTCGCCTGCAAGATGAGTTTTGTGTCCTGGGGTACCACAGTGACAATTCGAGACCCTCTCTCTACTCTGCGGACTGTCTCATCATTTTGGTTGGCATCAGTGCTCAGTGCAGATAACAAACCTGTTCACCAATCAAAATACAAGTATGTCAGTAACATACATCCCCCACTGTGACTGTAAATGTAAAATCAGGGCAATCCGTATGATAAAACGTTTATGACCATGAAATATATAAACAGTATTTATAGAATAGTATAGAATAAGAATTAGCAATCGATTGTTTTATGACAATTTGATAAGCGATTCTCCAGATATACTGTATAAAAATGTAAGACATACTGAAAAGTGGATGAATGGACAGACATCCCGCTTTGTCCCCAAGTTTCATGACAACTGGATAAGCCATTTTCTAGATATATGCAAATATGTAAAGTGTGACATTAATATGGATTTACAGTATGACCTACTGTATCTCCTTTGTAGGGGATTTCATCACCAGTGGGGGACAATATGAAACACTTCTTGCAGAGGCTCAACGGCAACCACAACCACTTGTGCAATTTGGCCTGCCTTACATATGTCGCTGTACAGAAACATTAGTTCCTATGAGCTTTCAAATCTGAACTAAACTGTTCTTGATTAAGGGGTGCATGCGCAAACCTAAAACAAACATGAACAGATTTCTAGCTCACCTTTTATTGAAACCTCTTGTAACCGTATGCACCTGCAAGTATGTGAATGGGTTGTAAGCAGAAGAAACTCATCGTAGAGTCTAAAGGAGGTGATGTTTGAGGCAATCTGTAAGAGCAAGAGTTACAAATAAATAAATATAAAATAGATGCACAATTACAGTATACTGTGCTTCCTCGCTATAAGGCTCTCGATTATAACGCTGCTCAGATAAAACGCTCCTACAGCATGTCCCCCAATTCCCTACACTAGTGATTCGTACAATATTTCTACAGTAACTGTACCAGTGTTGTTCAAACTGTAAACAACTTCTCTGTTTAACTTCTGTTTCTGTCTCTCCCTTTTGATACATTACCTGGTACTTTATAACAAAGACATCTTAGTCAGCATGTATTTTACATCTAAATACATATTAGGCCTATTATGTGGTTACATTTCCTGATGTATTATCTTTTTTGCTGCAAGAGGAGCTGTAGCTTTCTCTGGGAGACGAGATGCTTCATTTTCGCTTCAGCCCCTGTCCGGCAGATGAATCTGGGGTGAGCCCATTGACTCTTCCCCTCCTGACCTGCTCTCCCCCTCACACTTGGTTTGTAGTCTGTCACTTCGAACTTAACTCCCGACCGCTATTTAGTCAGGTTATTTAGTTTAAAAACTGCTAATTAAAATGATCCACGAGCGGGAATGTTACCTTTTTTTGTGTGTAAAAAATAGTGTTGATTACTTGGTGCTTTATGCATGGTTAATTCCTCCGGAAAGTTACATTTTTGCTTTACTATATGTGCATAAAAAAGAGAGGAAGTTATTTTATATTGTATTTTAGTTAGATGTGTGTGGTTATGTGTCCCACCCCCTCCCCCGTTTATAACGCTCTTTGGTTATAACACTCATATTGCATGTCCCCAGAGACCCGCACTATAGCGAGCGAGCACCTTATTAAAACATTGTGTGCTTTACTTCCATCACTATTTACATCAGTTCCTGGAGTACAGTACGTAGACACAAAACTGAACAGAACACTAACACTGTTGAAGTATATCAGATACAAAATTAGTAATTAAAATTGTACATTAAGCAAATAAAAGACAAGAGATAGCATATCATACCTCAGTATCATTGATAAAAAAGCGAGATCGGTCAGTGAGTCCTAAAACCTGCTCCTGTTGAAATACATAAAGAAATCACAAACTAATATACATGGAAATGTAATGTTTGTATATTATTGTTTTACTCATGGATATCGGACAACTGACAAGCCAAAGACTTTGATAGTTAATAACTCAGCATATCACCACAAAAACCTTGGGTTGCTATTAGTTGTCTATTGATAACTTAACAGTGTAAGAATTGTACATCTTAAGTATTAATGTAAGAATACATATGCACTGGAAATGGTACTGAGCCTTACCTCCCCTGCGATAGTGCCTAGGGCAGTCTGCACACAAGGCTGAGGGAACTGTGTAACACAGCCACTGCTGTTCCGCCACACTTCAACAGGTGACCCTGAAGACTCTACAGGGTAACAGTTACAAGACAAGTATGTTACTAACATACTGCAGTAAATACAAACCTAGAGCTATCAATATGAAAAATAAAAAATGTGTGTATTCTTATTGTTTCCCTGTTAATATTCCCAGGGACATGACTCTCAGCAGGTAACACTCACTCTAGTTCAAGTCACTAATTTAGGACCCTCAGGGGTGAGAATTGAGTGCCACTGCTCTAGCTACCCAATGTCAAACACAATAGTTTAGTTTCTTTTGTGATGTGTACAATATTTTCAGTGTTGTTACTATGCCTACAGAGATACAGACACACAGGAATATTTACTGTTTTCCACATCTGGTTCTGTGGGTTACAACCTTGACTAGAACAAATCCCAGACGCATACACCACAAGATAATGGAGATTATAAAAGGTAACAAAAGTATTTTCTGTTTTTTGTTTCTTTTAGTTTGAGACAGATATCTGTACTCATGCCAGGTGCTAGATTGACATCACTGAAGGAACCATCTTTCAATCCAAACCTTGGACTCATGTTTCAGACTGTCTGCTAAGGTGCCCACTGAGTGCATCTGAAGAAAAACTCTTGTTACTAGACACGCCCCTGATCCGAACAACGAGTTGTACACGTTTCCTTTTCCCAGCTCTACACGTACACATGTACTACACAATTCTAACAGCACACGTCAACCTAGAAACCTCTGGCTGCGTAAACTACGGAGTGTTTACTCCATTATGGACCGACGGGAGAGGACTTAATTAATTAAATAAATAGTCAACTCTGTTATCCGGGGTAATGGAAGGAAGGGATGCCTCAGATAAAACAAACGAGGAAAATGCAAAACCCATAAAAACCACAGTATACATACTGTACTTACTTTATAGTTTCTTAAATAGTCAGTCATCCTTTTATATTGAAGTTTTCAAGCTGCTTGAAGAATCAGAGCTACTCACGTATGAAATCAAAACCGTCACAAACCGTCTGTTCACCAATTCCACAGTCCACTGAAAGTTGTTTTACAGTACTACCTTTTTCCAGCTTCTCAACTATTGAGTGCTACACTAGTAAATTTAAGTGAATAAACCCGATCCAGGTGTTGCATGACAATTTTCTGCCCAAAAAATGTCCGGGTCTTGGGTCCAGGTAGACCTCTAATATGGAGTACTTGGAATGTACATTAATGTCCACTGTGGGCGACACTACTTTCAACAGCCCCTTCCTTGATACCTTAGCTATTACCTACTTCACTGAAAGTACAGTAGTATACAGTGGCTCTTAAAAGTATTCATCCCCTTGGACTTTTCCACATTTTACTGTGTTACAACATGGAATCAAAATGGATTTAATTAAGGAGTTTTTGCCACTGATCAACACAAAAAAGTACATAGTGTCAAAGTGAAAAATAAAATAAAACTGAATATCTTCCAGAGCACAGTAAAGCCAATTATTAAAAAATGGAGAGAATGTGGCACAACTGTGAATCTGTCTAGAACAGGCTGTCCTCAAAAACTGGGTATCCGGAAGAGAAGGGCACTAGTCAGGGAGGCCACCAAGAGGCCTATGGCAACTCTAAGGAGTTACAATCTTCCATGGCTGAGCTGGGAGACACTGTGCATACGGCAACAATAGACCGGGTGCTTCACAAAACTGGCATTTATGGGAGAGTGGCAAAAAGAAAGCCATTGTTGAAAAAAACTCACATCAAATCTCAGCTAGAGTTTGCCACAAGGCATGTGTGAGACTCTGAGACCAAGTGGAAGAAGATTCTATGGTCTGATGAGACCAAAATTGAGCTTTTTGGCCTCAACGCTACGTGCCTAGTTTGGCGCAAGCCTAACACCGCACTCCTGAGAACATCATCCCTACCGTGAAGCATGGTGGTGACAGCATCATGCTATGGGGATGCTTCTCTGTGTCAGGGCCTGGAAAGCTTGTGAAGACAGAGGGCAAAATGGATGCAGCAAAGTACAGAGAAATCCTGGAAGAAAACCTGCTGAAGTCTGCAAGAGACCTGGCACTTGGGAGAAGATTCATCTTCCAGCAGGACAATAACCCCAAACATACAGCCAAAGCCACACTGGAGTGGCTTAAAAACAAAAAGGTCAATGTTCTGGAGTGGCCCGGTCAAAGCCCAGACCTCAATCAAATTGAGAATATGTGGAAAGAATTGAAAATTGCTGTTCACCAAAGGTCCCATCCAACTTGACGGAGCTTGAGCAATTTTGCAAAGAAGAATGGGCAAAAATTGCACTGTCCAGATGTGCAAAGCTGGCAGAGACTCCAAACAGACTCATGGCTGTAATTACTGCCAAAGGTGCCTCTACCAAATATTGACTCAAGGGGGTGAATATTTATACAATCAATTATTTTCTGTTTTGTATTTGTAATTAATTTAGAACAATCTGTAGATTTTATTTTTCACTTGACATTATGGACTTTTTTGTGTTGATCAGTGGAAAAAAACAACTAATTAAATCCATTTTGATTCCATGTTGTAACACAATAAAATGTAGAAAAGTCCAAGGGGGTGAATACTTTTGAGAGCCACTGTAGTTGACACAGGAAGTCTCTTACATAGAGTTACTGAACTACACACCAATAAACTTTACAAACATAAACAAATCATTTTATATCACATGGTTGGAAATAAGACTTCCATTGCATATAAGTTTGAGCCAATCCTGTTTTTACTCTGAGTTTAATTAAGACAAAGCTTCTCTTGTTACCTATTCAATGTGACTAATCAGGCTGGTATTAAAACCTCGAATGGGTGAAAATGGTATACAATATGAGTCTTATTTCCATCGCTGTATAAGAAGTTAATAGAGATCTACCATCAAATAACTTTTTCATATTCAATGCTGCTGTGAATTATTATTTTTGCAGAATCTATATTGCATTCCTTCAAACCCAACGACAGAATGGCCGGGCGAATCACACCTTTCCAAATTAAGTTACTAAGCAGATGTGTAGATTGATCTAAGGAAAGTAAATCTCTGGATTCAGCCGTTTCATTTACGTTGCTTTACATCAGGGGTGCCCAATCCTGGTCCTGGATGGCCGATGTCCTCCTGGCTTTTGTTCCAACTGTCCCCTAAATTGCTTAATTGGACCATTTAAGTTTCTAATAAGTGCATGATTGGTCCAATTAAGCAATTTAGGGGACAGTTGGAACAAAATCCAGTTGGAAATAGGCCCTCCAGGACCAGGATTGGGCACCCCTGCTTTACATGCTTTAATTTCCATAGAGTGTACATGTTATACAAACAGAATACTCCATGAACTTTTGTGGAGTGCTGTGGGTATTTCACTCATGAGGATGGTCACAGACAACCTGGTTATTCAGCTATTCTCGTTGGTGTAAAAACTGCAGCATTCCATAAACGTTCATGGTGTATACACTATATACACGGTTCGTGAGCAGTGCTGACCCCATAAGTATCTCATTATCTGTCCATCCTCCAGCTGCATAGCCACTGTCCTGGTCTTCTGGTTGTAACAAATACTGATCACATGACCATCTACCGGAACAGCCGACCTGAAAAGAACCCGCAACCCCCCCAGACGACAGGTCACTGCAGTGTAAACAGAGGACGCTACCTATTAGTTTATTAAAGAAGGGATGTGACATTGAGTAAGAAGCAGCAACATGGTTCACAAAATGATTTAAAACAAAAAACACAGCAATATACTCCACTTTGCATTTGTACAGTATAGCCAGCCAATGCATGTGTCCTGTTTTCCATACCTGACTTCCATGTGATCTGCCCCTGTAGGGGCCAGCTGGAGGATGCAGGACTGGGAGGTCCGCTCTCCAGGACTCACAGCCAGGAAAGTGTCATCCTTAAGCCAGGTCAGAAGGTGCAGTTGTAGAGGATTGCCCCCCTCGGCATCCTTCTTCCCAAGCACAACACTGTGGAGTGACAACTCGTTAGATAAAGCGTCAGGCTGCCCACAGATCAGATCAAGTTTTAAATGTTTAAAACGTGCAGTATTTCTACTGAAAGAGGCCACTGAAAAACAAAAAAAAACACTTACCAGTATTTTAATACCATTATCATCAAACAATAACATTCTGAAGTAAAACCATAAGAACCAAAATCAAGAAGAAAACATTTCGGCTAGCAACATTAGAAATACTGGTGGGGGGGGGTTAACTTGACATATGTAATATAGTGTGGCTGACATGTAAATAAAGCGGATGGTTTACATTTTCTCTACCAAAGTGCTATCATCCACAGTAGTCAGCAATAAACTAACTTTTATATTGCTGTGGTCAAAAATAAAACACCCAGGCATACCCATGATCGAACCTGACCAATAGAATATTTGTGTGGAGTTTATATTGTTTATTATTTTTCCATTTCCAAATTACACCGTCTAACTTACCTACAATACTATCCCTACTAAATAAGAATTAAAAAAAAAAAGAAAAAAATAGTAAGCCCTTTTTTTTGTAAATCTGAACTTTTATGTTAGTTACCTTTATATTACTGGAATTAACTAGGTGCTTTTATGTTTATTATTATTTGTTTATTTAGCAGGCACCCTTATCCAAGGCGACTCACAGAGACTAAGGTGTGTGAACTATGCATCAGCTGCAGAGTCACTTACAACATCAAGCCATTTTCTTTAACCACTGGACCACACAGCCTTCTCTAATTAGACGTGGGGTTTTCCTAATGTTCTTTCCTGTACCAAATAACTTTTCCTTACCTATTTTATTTGTCTATCTTCCTACCATATACTGCTTGGTACTGTAGTAGATGTGAAGTAATGTTTAATGCCCAATTAAAAGATTTTTTTTGATACCAGTATTTTTTTTCTTGACAAAGCCCCACCCATTATTTAACAGTGCCCTCAAGGTTTACTCCAGGTAGTTTTTTCGGGTTTACAGAAAATGTAAACATGGGAGCCTCAGTGTCGAGTATGAAGCTACGATCTTGAAGCATGAGGTCTTCCAGAAGCCAAAAAGTCACATGACCCCAATATGGCAGCCATCTTAGGTCAAAAGTCAAAGTGAAGGCTGGTGTTAGATTCTGGCCAAGGAGTTTCCAGATCACAAACAAAATTCCAAGTTCCAAGCTTAAATGTTTTGGGGGTTTTTTCAACTTATTCTTTATTTGTTTTGCATTTTTTAGGAAAATAACAATAGAAAAAAGGATAAATGTTTTATGACAGTCTCCAATCCTGGTCCTGGAGGGCCGGTGTCGCCCCTGGTTTTTGTCCCAACTGCACCCTAAATTACTTAATTGGACCAACTAAGTACTTATTAGAAGCTTAATTGGTCCAATTAATTAATTTAGTCTATAATCAGAACAAACACCTGCAGGATACACCGGCCCTTCAGGACCAGGATTAGAGCCCCCCGTTTTATGATATTAGTAATTAGGGGTGTGCACTGCGGTCTTGCAAACTCATACAAACTCCACTCTCAGGGATGCTTAATAATTAAAATAATAACAGTTAAAGAAATACCTGTATGTTTTATCCAGTACAGGAGTAGCTGTGGTAACTTTAAACCCATTTCCCCCGACTGCTCCGATTTTAACTGTTGGATCTTTATTGGTATCGTTGCCTGAATAAACAAAAGAAAAACACTTTGTTTTCTCAAAACAACCTTAACAGTTTTGGATAAAGCACACATTTAGGACATTTATGGGGTTTTTATTTTTTTAAATGTCTCAACTCAAAACTGTTGACACTGTGTGGTATTGGATGTGAAATTTAAGTGGCTGCACCTGACAGGAGACAGGTGAAATATACTATTTCAAGCAAAACCTCCATAAGGTTTGTAAGAATAGGCCTTACATCCATTTTATAATAGGCTTGTTTGAAATAAAAGTCCAGGACAGTAAGGTGTAGGCCTTGCTAGACGCTCACCGTGTCTGTAGATGGAGAGGCGGTTGTCGGCTGTGAACACAGCTAGCTGGTTGGTACTCCCCGGCTCGGGGTGGAAGGTGACCTGGTTCACCGCACACGGCAGCTGCAGCTCGTAGGTACACATGGGAGGGGGTATCACACACTGTCGGAACGTGGTCACTAGGACCTTGTCTGAAACGCACATGCAACTTCAATTAAACCCTCAGATGTTAATTCAGGGGGCCTGCCCTGGTTCTACTGTATATTTTTCTAGGATGGTGTAGGGCGTATAATTTGGTAATGTTTCTGTACATTTAAGTTTTATTTTCCAAAGCAACTTATATGAAGCCGACCTTATAAACAAACACGACAGATAAAACAGAGGACCTAAATACTCCCACACCTAACTTATTAACACATAAAAGTAAGGAACAGTTTTCAATTATCTTGAAAAAGAACAAACATTTTTTGGTTTCTTTAAGAACAAACAGGACTAGTTTAATTTTTTTTAAAGGGGTATTTCAATAATTCATAACTTAAACATAATACAAAGAATGATTGTTTCTTGCTCTTATGTGGTTGTTTGCAATTCAATGGAATTGAATGCTGTTACCATGTAATTACATCAGCTAACAGAATGTTCTTCACAAGGCCATTTCCATGCAAGTAGTCCTACCATGCAAGGATGCTTTTAAACCACTGGGAATTGCCCAGTTTGACACTGTAATTACATAGTTATTTACTCCCTGTAATATAAAGTGCTACTAAAGAAACAGCAAATATAACTGTGCTGTTGCAAGTTGCAGTTTAAAGTGATGGTAGCTTAAAAAAAAAAAAAAGTAAACAAACATTTCCATTTTAAAACCTCATGTGTATATGTGTGTATATATGTATATATATATATATATATATATATATATATGTGTGTGTGTGTGTGTGTGTGTGTGTGTGTGTGTGTGTGTATATATATATATATATATATATATATATATATATATATATATATATATATATATATATACATACACACACACACAGTACATCTTTCAAAACTATATCTTTCAAAACTGCATATTTGAGACCTATATACCAATAGAAAAGCACAAACTAAGTTCTGGAATTATGTTGTTAGTGAGTCCCTTTAAACCTTTGGAGTCCATTTATTCAGCGTCAGGATCAATGTATTTTCAAACGCACTGTTTTTCATAGTAAAACAGGTTTAAAAGACATTGAATCACAAAAGGACACTCAGTACTGTATCTCCATCCAAGCCCCACCCCTTGTTCGCTGTATTTTTCGCATACCTCTTTACAGATGTGCATACTGATAAATCCTATCATGATCACTCGTTTTATCACCAAACTCCTGAATAATGAGATCCAAGTCATTATTTTATTACTATAACATCTCAAAAAGCTCTGCAAATGTCTGTGATACTCTTTGAGTGCTGGATGCAGAAGCAGCTATCTCCTTTGTTTATGTCTGTGTTATCTATGTGATGCATGGGGCTATCAGATACGCACTTTCGGCTTCATTCGACTCCTATTGGTTTCACTTAGCCATTGAAAGGTTTTCCTGACTTTTTCTGGAGAAAAAACAACTAGAGACCTGTGCTGTACGTCTTTTTGATGATGTCGGACCTGGTCCGACATAGGACCGCAAAGGGTTAAAGCTGAGTGAGTGATGGTAAAAATTTCTGTAATTGCGTAAACCAACCTAATGTGGTGGTTCAAATACCGAACACAAACTATTTATTTTGTGTAGGTAAATACCGTGCAACACATCTGTCATGGGCGTTTATTACACCAATACATAAATAAAGGAGTGTGTTCTGCTTCCCCTTACCTCCATCTATAACAGCCACATTAGCAGCATCCTCAGAGTCCTCCCCAGTACTGCACTCTGTGCTCCAGTGCCAGTCATAGCACAGGTACTGCCATCCACGGCTCAGGACATGCAGGCGATAGGGAGTCTCTGGATCCCAGCTCACAGACACCACAGCACTCTCCGGAGCATTCCCGAAATGAAGACTCTGCTTCAAATACCAATGGTAGTTCCCTACTGTCCACAACTGGACTGCAAAACATGAAGAGACAAGCCCCCTTAAAGCAGCTTTCAACACCCCTTTGCGTGACTACATTCTCAACACCCACTGCTGCTGTGTATGGTACCACATGTGGCTACACATTTCTTTATGGTTACACAATCAAGTCATTTTCACGAGCTCTTGTGTGAAAGTTGAAAGGTGAAGAAGAAAGGGAAGCATTCTCTGCAAACATATGAATTATGGGGAGTGAAGGAAATGTGTCGCTAACAATACATAACCAATAACCAGTGTCCAGTTGATGTATAAATCAAATGCAACAACTTTGGCTCATACCATAGGTGTTTGGTTTGTTGTTTCCATCCGAGGGTATATCTTCCAGCCAGACTGCCAGCACTGTCGAGTCATTGTTCCACAGCAGCTCCTTCACCTAAACACCATAACAGCAGAGTTAAACATGCAACGGTAAAAAAAAAAATCAATACAAATCTTTTCAATCAATTAATGCTATGTTTCCATTGGCACCATGAAACCACTCTGTAGTGTCAATTACTTTTTTCTTTTTTTTTTTTTAAACTCTGTTTACTGATTCCACTGCTGCTCATGCTGCATCATGCTGCTTGATGTGTGATTTCTGACATTGGGTTGTTGTCTATTATGGTGGCTGCTTGGTTCAGCACTAAAATTCACAATTTACCATGACTTGATCCTTGCCAAAAGGAAGGGTGAATTCTCCATGCAGGAGCCCATTCCTTTCGAAAAACACCACGTCATGTTTGTTAGGTTTCCTCTGTGTCGACGCAATCAGACTTCCAGAGGGTCTGAAACAAAAACAGGTGTATTTCTCTTTAAATAAACACATGCATGCATGTTTGATAGCCTCAGTGCACATTAGTCAAACACACAATTCAGCACAGACAGAGGACTCTTTGAGAGGGTCTAAGGATTGATCTTCAGGAGATGTGCTTGCAGGACTATGGGGGACAATCATATCTGACCGTACCATTTTCCTGATCTTTCATGAAAACTAACTTCTGTAGGTGTTACCATTTCTTAGGTAATGTATGCTATACTTCCCATGGCCGCACTTACTGCCAAAACATAACAGTGTGAACGAACAAAAAAAAAAGAAAAATGAGGTGTGGTGTTTTGTTGTTTCAATTGAATGGGTATAGTATTAGCCCCAAGGTTGGCATTGCAGAAATTACAAACAAATAAATGAATACAGGACAAGGTACCAACAGGCATTTACTAACCCTTTCCTAAAGATAATAATTGAAGGACAATACTACTATTTCTCAGTAAGTTAATAACACAACCTTCAACAAAAGGTTACACAATTAAACAGTGTACACACACTCAACCACCAGATAACGGTAAGAAGGATAAGCAGGCTATCTTCCCTATTTCATGCAGTTTAGCTGCATATAAATATTGTTGAAGTATCAGCTGAAACAAGATTCTGCTGTTACTCACTTCCAGCAAAGTGATTGTTCTAGCCCACTGACATTCTCGCTAGTAGACTGTAGAACACACTCTCTGTTCCAAACCCTCACCTTCCGGGCACCTGCAAACAAAATGAACTGTGGATTGATTTTTTTTTTTTTTTTTTTTTTTTTTTTACTAGTATTATTTACCCATTGAAAATTCACAAAGCTGTTATGATATTAAAGTACAAAAGTAGGATAAAGATATACCTTTAACACTATTGTTATTATCATCATCATCATCATTATTATTACATTTATTATTAATGATTACTTTCTGTAGTCTCTTGAGGTCCATTTTGTAAAGCCTTTTGAGGCCTTGGGCCAAATTTATCAAGGTCCTAACTCCAAAATGCAATTCTCAAGTACAATTGTTAATTTTACCAATCAAATTTCAGAAAAATGTTGTATCTATGCTGCTTGCAACTAGTTATTAACAGTTTTAAGAGCATAACCATTTGCACACTGTCAAGATTTGACATGACAGGCAAACTAAAGTTAAATAAAATTACTTAACCAGGATAACATTATTAACACCGTTGTTTACAAATGGGAATGTCCCTTAGAAGACATAAGTGTGTGCGTGTATATTCTGCTCTGCACTTGGCAAATATGCTAATGGTTATTTTTTTTAAAACATAACTGAAGTCTATTATCAGAATGGGGCTGATGACAGGCACATACCAGTCTCTGGACATACAGCACTCAATGCAAAAAGCTGGCCATCTCCCCTCCAAGTGACACGCTGTCTTTGGTCATCCCAGGGCACAGCGGGCTGTACCTCCTGATAGAGAAGGGAGAATGTCATGTCTACTCATAACACTTAGGGGTAGTTTCACAGATCCTGATTAAAACTAACCTTGACTTGCCTTACTTTAGATGACATTAGGTTGTCCAAGACTAGTGGTAGTCGGGGTCGAGACAAGGAGTTCTACTAGTCATTTCAACGAGACCAGAATGTCTTTATGTGCAGCAGAACTTAAGTTTTTTTTTTTATCAAAAGTTTAAAAAAAAAAAAAAAAAAAACGCCCTTTCAACTAATATTTTTTTTCCTATTTTGAAAAAGAATCATTTAATAGAATAATGTAACTTTTATATTACACAATTTAAAAAAAAAAGTGCAAATAGTGAAAAAAAAATAGAAAATTATTTAATATACTTTCTCAACTACAGTAGAACCTGTCATATCCGATATTTAATTAATTCCAGGGGTCCATCGGATATGTAAAAATATTGTATCTCGGAGGGAGGTGTTATTCTACATTGTAGTTGCTTTATTAGCATTGGGGTATTTTAAATTAACAATGTCAGGTACATCACTGTCTAAACACCTAAGTACAGTCTGCACATATACTATACAAAGAAAAGCAGTGGAAATTCTTGCAAAACAAAGCACTGCAATAAAGTATTTCGCAACTTACAAAACAACATTCCAAAAGCAGCTGTAACATGCTTTCTCAGTGTCTGCCAAAGTAATCTGACAGGTTTTTGGTTTTTTTTGCACCCTGCGTGTTAACCTGAGACAGGAACAACAACATCAAAGAGCGCATACAAATACAAACTGGCGGAAACAAAATTAATGTTTCAGCTTTTTAACTAATTATACTAGTCCTTTACTTTCTTGTTTTCTTTTATTTAACATGATTAAACTGGGTTGGGGTTTACATGAAGTGACAGCATGGAAAAAGTTCAACTTTATTCCCAAAAGCACCGTCTTTTTTTTCTTTGCAACTGATTCCATTCTGTCCTGTTAAAAGCTGAATCTACTAATTTAGACCAATAATACAATGTGTATTGATCAGTTTCGATCAGTACCACTCAGTTGGTAGCAGCATGTGTAAATGACACATGCCAAGGGTTAATAGAGGGTATTGGATCTTACAGGATTGGATATGACAGATTCTACTGTAATTTATTTTAGTACTTCTAAATGTGGTTACAGGAGGTACACAGGACTTACTGTCAGTTTGCGCTGGGCAGCTTGCTTGCCCTCTGATCCATGGAACTGTGTTTCTTTCTTCCCCCAGCCAACAGTGACAAACTTTCCTGGAAGAAACAAGATTCTCATGTTGGTTGAGACAAGAAAAGAACACTTTGAAATATGCACTCCTTTCCTTTTAAAGTGAACTGATAAAAGTTTTTTTGTACTATGGTAAACTAACAGCATCTGTGTATTTTCCAACACTGTTTATGTTTTGACTGAGTTGTTCAGTATGATACTTAAAATAGAAATTTGCAAAGCAATTTCTCTTATTGACTAATATATATGTGAAAAGGCTCTGTATCATTGATATGGCTAGTGATTAAAAATGTGTCAGTGAAACATTTGTACTGAACATGGGAATGAAATATAAATGCTGGAATACATATAACCATACATATCTGTTTTTTATATATATATATATGTAAAATGTCTCAAATGGTAATGTTTCCTGTACATTACACACAATTGAACAGGATCCATGAAATCATATAATGTAGTAGTGTAGAGAGTATGAAGTTAATATCTCAAAGTCTTCATCATCCGAAATCCAAACAGTTACAAGACCACACTATATCACCCATCTTAGGTCAAAGGTCAAAGTGAAGGTGCTGTTAGGTTCCTTAACATTTAAATATATATTTTGGCATCTCAAATGGGAAACTTTATAGAACACTGTGCTAATCAACAGAGGATAGCACATCCTGTGGATTTGTACATTTGGGTATTTTGTTAATTGCTGCAGATGACCTGGGTGGCAAGATGGGAAAAAAAAAAAAGTCTGTATGGTAGTGCTAATAGGTGAAGCTGGGACGCACGGTTATGTGTCTGACAAAGTCGACTCAGTCAAAGGACCATTTCTTGTACTGTTCAGCATGTTTCAGGAAAAACATAGAATCAAAGTTATAATAGATGTGTTATGTGCCGCAGAACTCTAACTTTGGGCTAGACGTAACTGATTTCATTAAGTCCTACCTTCACCGAAGTCCTCTTGATGTATCTTCACTTCAGTAATCGGTTCAAAGTCCTTTGTCATCATGATTATGGTCTCCTGTCCTACAGACATCAACCACAATTTGCCACAATAATGTTTTACAACTTACACTGAAATGCAGACTGTATGATTAATATTGATAGTTTGTTACACCCCCATCCATCCCATCCTCCCCATGTAGAATCTTGTTTTTAACTATGATGCTAGGTGAGCCAAACAGCCATGCTTCTCGTACTACTTATCAGCATTAGATGCTTACATTTAGATCATCTTCATGCTGTGTCTTAGGTAAGGAAGCACAAGACAAATTGAAAAAAGGATTGTTTTCCAAAAGACGTTTTTTTCTTACTCAATTTACTGGTAATATTAATAAGGATGAGATTTTCAACACAGGATTTTAAAAGGTGTATTAGTATTCTTTAAAAGCAAAACCTATTTTTAGTACTGCACGGGGTTACTATATTGCTTTTTCGCACGCTTACTTCCCCATGGCTATAAAAATAGTAAAACGCTAGCCGAAGCAATTGTCAGCTTGTTAAAAATGTTAAAATTGTGGATGAGGCTATTGCAAGTACAGTCTCTCTGTGTACGAACGAATGGCTTCATCACCTGTAGTGAGGATAACAAGCTCTTGGTCTGGACTCCAGCTCATGCCTGTAAGTCCACTGTCCACGCTGCCGACACATTCTAGCTGAAAAACACAAGAAAATAGTTAATCACATAAGAAAGTACTTTAATTGCCCCCAATTAAAGGGCCTATGTTCATTCAATTGAATAACCAAATGTATTCAATAGTACTATATAAAAGCTCATTCAAACTAATAAAAGTTGAATGTTTGAATAAGGCAGATAATTTAGAGGGCTTTTAAGCCTTGATGGGGGAGAGAGAGCGAACACCTCAAATTAGAACAAACGTGCTATCCACCATCCAATCATCCCTTTAAAACCACAGTTCAACAGTATCATGAATAACATTATATAATAGTTCTGTCAGTATAATGGTCCCATTACCTGACTTGTGCTCAGGTTACACAGGATAACATCCCCGGTTGCTGTTGCCACACAGACTGACTCCTGGTCTGGCAGATCCTGAATCCCAACGACCATTCCACTGCCATCTTCTGGGAGATAGTTATCTGAAGTGAGGGATACCTCGTTTACCACCTGCACGCACACAAAAAATTAAAAATGTTAATTCTAAAAATGTTCGGTACACAGACTAAAAAATAACAGCAGCCTCACCATTATTCTATTAAAAGAGTGAAGATGCCCTGGAGACTGTATGGTTCTCTTCAAATGCAGTAGTGCAGATTTTTTTTAAAGTTGCTGCAGTTTCTTGTAGGCCAGCCTCAGACCACGTGACCAGCAGCAAAGGCGCTTACTGTTGGTACTTTTAATACACTTTCTTCACCTTCAAATCCATCTGCTCTCAGTACATTTCCACTTACTGCTGACAAAGGACATATCAGGTGCTGCTAGCTCTGACCATTGTAACAACCCTTTGGTTGACTTATTTGCCCATGGTGACTGTACTACACAAGGAAATGAAATAAAATTAAGTTACAACTAAGCAAAACTAATGAGAAGATCTCCATACAACATACATTACAATAATACCTCTTCCAGCTTGACATAAGTACTGATCTATTTATATTACCTGCTCCCCTCTTGGATCAAGCTCAGAAAGACCGCGGTCTGATCCCACAAGTACCGTCCCGGTATCCGAGCGTATTGTGAAGCACTGTGGGCTGCCAAAACCCTGCAGACTGCCGCACTGCAGGCTCTTCAGCAGTTTAAGATTGCGCATGGCCTCTGAGTGAAGAAAAATGAAGTCACTACGGTGTACAGAAGACTTTAGAAACGTAAATACGTCGTTACTTTAGACAAGTAATCCCTATCGATGCGCTATGTCTCAAAATATAGTAGACCACAGACCAGTGAACGAAGGGACGATGTACTAAGCTTTTTCTCCAGTGTAAAGTTCGTAATATTTTTCACTAAACAGAAAAAAACGCTGCAAATATTTTCATTTTTTTCAGTTTCTTATTGACATTTTTTAATTTTTTAAACCAGTCAGAATGCACTGATTTGCACTTTCTAAAAAGCATGTTTAAAAAGCAATTCAATGTGGCTGTAGATTGACTTTTGAAAATATACACTGTATTTCTGCTCCAATAACAACTACTTATTTTTATTCTACTTTTTAAAATCGTGTTACTAAAAAATGACATTACTATATTTAAGTTTGAGCGTAGTACTTTTTTTTTTTTTTACAGTCGATTGCATCAAATTTCATCCTCAGACTAAACACATTACATTGCCATAGCGGTAACATGTAATGTTATCGCCAAGGTGTATTATAATTATTACTATTGTTATCTAATGCTCAGTGAAATATGTTTTAACACACATAAATAAATACACTTTTAAAGATAAATACACTGGTGAAATAAATGGTGCAGTATGTTTAGTACATCATGGGAACATGACATACCGGACTCAATTTTCCAATTACATTTAATTAATCATTTTTAACGCAGCTGGGACAAATCCAAATACTCTTACGGATAATTGTGAAAAAAAAAATATATATATATGTACCTGTCTTAACAATTCTTCTTAAAAACAGCTACAAGTAGTGTACAGCCACTGTACACACAGGAACCACGCTTACGACCTCCTAACTCTGAACTCTTGACAGGCCTTGAATACACGAAACTATTTTAGAACTAGCTCCCCCTTCAGTTCTGGAAGTGAAATGCAGGTTTCACGAAGAGGCTTGATCATTTGTATCTGAGATTGTCCCAATACGGTACTTGTTGGGCAAATGTATACATATTAGAATACCAACAATGTTATGTTGCAAACCAATTTTTTCTCTTCTTGATAAAGCAGAATTTTGCATTAATATATTTTTAATATAACATAATTTTGCATAGTAATTTATGTTGAGTAGTTATTTGTTTTTCAATTGAAATATCCTAATATACTGATTACTATTTTAAAAAGCCATATATTCAGAATGAATATAAAATCCATTACACTGGAATTCATATGAATTAGGGACATTGTTTAAATCCATGTAAGCAACCGTTTGAATAGAATTTGAGCCGCCTACCTTACATAAATGGTTAATTAATACCATTGAGCTAGCATTATAATAATATTGTATTACCATGAAGAACTTATTGAGACCCACTAGCTGAACCATTAGCATTACCACAATGGGTGTAGAGCAGGTATTATGTGGTTCTGATTGAGTAACACAATGGTATTGTTTATGTCACTGAGCTCATTTAGAGCACGCATGGCTAACAAAAATAGTTGCATTTTAAACCAAACAGACATTCTGCCAATAACTTACTTCCTAGCTTCCTCGTGAAACTATTGTTACCTATATTATCATTAATGATTGTGCAACAACCACTTCACTTTAAAAAAAACTTTATTTCCAATTAAAAAGTACAGATAAAATATGAACATGTTTAGCATGAAGTCTTACAAAGAGCATTGCACCAAACGATGTGATAATAATTACATGATTACAATTTCCTCTCATTTACATTTTTTGCCTTGTAAAGTTTTGCATGGGCTCCAAGCCTCAGTTGATATGTAAAAGCCTGCAAGTCTTGCACATTGCGTTGTTCCATTGCTACTGTTTTATTAACTGTTCATAACTAGCTTACAAACATGTTATCAAGTGTGATTCATTGTTTGTCAATGGCTAGTTTGTTAATGGTCACTTTTCTGGTACAGTATTGTTAGGCCTTATTTGAAACCAGTTTTATTTAGATGTCGAAAGAACACCTTGTACTTGTAACAGCACAAACTGTATTGTGACATAATGCTTATGCAGATTCCTAACATCAATCTAGGAAAGAAAAATGGACATTCAATTTCAGATCAAAATACTTTCTTCAGCTTACCTGTTCAGAATATGATACTGAATTTGCCTGCTTGGTTTTGTAACCTGATAGTATTCTGAAATAACTACAAATCTGTATACTGTGTAAGTTTCAGTTTTGTTCTGAAACATTGCAAAGTGTGTGAAATAAAACGTGTCCCACATTCATGTTCGATACGATTCTTACTACATCATTTAATTACTTATCCTGCTTTACACTTTAATTCATCAGACACTGTTGGATTACCATTTTTTAACATTATCATAGGAGGCATTCAAATTTCCTCCCTCATTACATTTTTTCTGGTCACTCTGTGAACTAAGCAGCCATCATCCTGCTCAGGACCAATGTTAACTTCAGGACAGGTATTGTAAACTCTGCTCTGCCTGGACATTGACTCACATTATAAAGTGAATGGCTATATATGTAGTAGGACTATTGCAGTGTACAATGGCATCTACTGTGTGTCTATCACTTGCTTTGTAAAGTGCTTCATTGCACACATTCTTTTAAACAACCCCTACATTTTGTAAGCTAACAATATGACCTGGACTGAAAAAAATCTTGCTTTGCAATAATTGGCCTTGTTCATAAAGCATGCTTTTTAAATTGAAATTGGTACCTTTTAATATTCATGATATTATTATTTTGTTGAAAATTCATCAAAACAAAATTAAAATAAAAAATTGAAGAGGAGGTGATATTGTGACATAATATACTATACGTATGATCTGTTTTTTTTCTGTACTTCTATTTGAATTCAACATAAACATATACTTATTTCTGATGCACATTACCCATCATACTAATACCACTGTGACATTTTCATGTCGTCAGGTTTCATTTAGTCAAGCAATATGTTGCATGCTAGTGTAGTGACCCCTGCTGGAAAACACATTGGAAAATGTCTAATGGTCTGTAGTGGTCTCTAATGATATGTAGTGGCAATGCTTCGTAGTGTTTATAATATGCTGTAATGGTGTTTTACAACACAATGAAAAAAACACAGTAAGCATTAAGTAAATAAAATCTCACCAAACGGCATACATTAGCCAAAAACTCAATCTAATACTACTATAAACCTTTAGTTAATAATTCAATTGAAAATAGGTTTTCATTTTCTATAAAAAATGGCTAACAATTTACAACAGTCCATCTTTAAAAAATAAAGATCGAACAAAGAAAATAAATAAAAACAATATTTTGGTAAGAGTAAGCACTGCTATATTTCCCGGATTAAAACGTATAAACAGAATAGTTTGGTGTATTATTGCTTATAAATGAACTCGCCATTTGCTTGATTATTGCCATTGCATTTTTTAAATTCAATAAGAAAGTGAACAGAGTCTGTTGTAAGCTTAGCAGATGCATTAAAAAACAAAAAACAAAAAAAACTTTTACAGAGCACCTTTGTTACCACAAATGTTATGCAAATAGAAATCTATGACACAAAAGAAAATCAGATTAAACAAAATGAGCAGTGGAGTTTATATTTATTTACACACAGGGGCACAATCAGGATGTTCTGCCAAGGTTACCTGCCAAGTTGCAGAGGTCCAGAAAATACACCACACACTCGCCAAAGTTTAATTCATCGTTTTTGTAATCTAACAGTGACTTCTGTTGCATACATGTCCCTGATAAGAGTGCAGACTGTATTTTTTTTTTTTTAATCAATGTGGTCCTTATGGAGTTCTCTTTTAAACCATTTAAATGCAAAACCATAACAAAACACATATACAGGTTTTGTATTTATTTATTTGTTGTTTGTCCTGTAGTTATTACATTTTTCTGCATGTACTACTACAGCCACAAGGGAGCTAGGATGGCATCCATGCACTTTGAAAATGTGCAGGGGGGGGCTAAGAAGAGGCCGAATGGCAGCATAGAAAACTTGATGACAGTTCCCTGAAAGGGAAAGTGGAAATATTTCTTGTGAGTTGGACATGGAAATACACGTCCTTCAGGTCCACTGTTGTAAACCGCCTGGCCGGACAGACTGGAGCATATGGCAATGTGTGACCATCTGGAATCTCCTCTCCCTCAAGAACCCATTTAGGTGTCTCAGGTCTAGGATGGGACGAAGACCGTCGTCCTTTTTGTCACCAAGAAATACCTAGAATAGAACCCCTCTCTTAGTGAGGTGTGTTCTACGAGACGGATGGCTTGGTTTTGAAGTAGTAGTTCTACCTCTTGTTTGAGGGCCAAGACCTGGAGAGGGTTGTTCACGGATGTGACTGTGATTCCTCGAAAGTGAGGAGGTCCCGAGTGGAACTGCAGCGCATAGCCGGTGTGTACAGTGGCGAGCACCCAGGAGTCTGAGTTGCAACTGCGCCAGTAGTGCATATGGTATTGCACGAACAGATGGGTCTGAGGCCGCAAGCCTTCAGCCTCAGCTGCTGGGGTTGCTGAGGCTGGGGCGGAAGCTGCCTTGGAGACTGCCTTGTAAGGTTCTGCTGGAACTGTCTCCCTGGGCGCTGGTGCCCCACGTCTGGCATTTCCCTGTCCTTGCTGACGGGTCCGTGCTGCAGAGGCCTGGTGGTGGTGCCTCAGTCTGCATCTGGGACCCTCAGGCTTCTGCCCAGGGCTTGCCATTGGAAGCCCGAGATTTGTAACAGAGTGACTGAGTGTAGCTCTGAAGCTAGCGGCTCGGGGAGGGTTACGGAGCGCAGCATTCTATCAAGGAAGGCCGTTAAGAGGCCTCCTCTGTTCGCCAGACGCGTTACCTGTGCTTCAGCCACGTAAGTCTTCTTAAGGTGCGTTTCAATAAGCGCCCAAACCGAGCTCGAGGGCACTGTCACCTGGGTCAGGTCTGGGTCCTGAGTCTCTTCTTGTAGGAAGGACTCCTCATCCCAGGAAGCTGCTAGGGAGAGTGCATCCTGTTCCTCCTCACTCATCAACACGTCCTGCTGATGAATCTCTGTATCAGCCACCGGCGAAACCTGGGTATGCTCTGGGGCAGACACTGGTGGAGCAGGGGGTGACCTGCTGTCTACTTAAGACTCGGCAAGATCCCTCGCCTGGTCCGAGTTTCTCGCTATTTCTGCCCCTCGAGGAAGATCTAGAGCTATTGCGTGGGCGCTGTGGAGACTGCACACAAGAAATACTTTGTGTAGAGTTCGGAGGGTGGGAGGGGAGGCCTGGGATCCCGAGACTGGCGACGGCTCTCCTAGGCTGGCTGTAAGAGTCACATCTGAGAAATGTGCCATTCTGCTTTGCAGGGTCTTCTCTTTGAACCCGGTGCAAATAGGGCAACCCAACCTGTCTGCCAAGGCAGCAGAGGCGTGCTCATTTCCCAGGCACTTCACACAGGGTATGCTTGTCCTCTGGGGGCAATTTCTGCCTGCAGGATGTGCACTGGTGGAAATTCAACATTTTCAGTCGAGCCAAAGCACCGAGGCGTGGAGGCTGTATATCACCAAAGCACAGAGTGTGCTGGGTGAAGCATCACAGGCATAGAAGCAGGTTTAGAAAAAGATGTTACAATGTTAGCGTCTAGTCCGAGCGATATAGGCCGCTTAACATATATATATATATATATAGATAAATTATTTCATATATTTATAACGAAATATAGTTGCATAGCGTTAGCTCAGCCTTCAGTTGCCGTGCTTCTGATTCCGGGGAAGTTGCGAGCCTACTTCCAGCAATTAATTACAAGGGAACTCCAGAAAACTCATTGAAGGAGCTCTGAAAGGCAAAAGAGTCTGACGTTGCCGCGCAGTGATTATTACCTCGGTGAGGCGGGACCGAGGACGTCACTCCACAGAGGGGCTATCGGACAGCTTTGATATAAAATGCTCAGCGAATACCTGCCAAGCAGACATGTCCCCAAAGTATCATTGGCGGTCATCTTCGAATTGAAAGGGAAACTACTGTATAGAGATATGAAAGGATTTTGTAAGGGTTAATGCGGCTGCTAAAATAATCCAGTAGTTTTTATTGTTTACAGCGACACTGCTAAAATTCCACAAATGCGTGCAGTTACTAATCAAGTTTTAATTTGATCAGTAAAAATAAAATAATTGAATCGCCCTTATTATAAGCACAAAACTTGATCTCTATACAAGCAAACATTAACAATTTGGTACTGAAAAAGCCAATATAACCGTAAAGGTAGGAAATCTAATCTTGCAGGTAACACGTTCCTTCGCGTTTTAAGTAATACATTGTCCCTTTAAGACATGATAAAGGAGAGATTCAGAAATAACAATTAATTAATCAAAACTATATGCGCGAGCAAATTCCATTCTAACTCCAAACATCCAAAAAGAACAAAAAAATGGGGGAGGGGTGAAATACGATTGCAGGCACCGGGTGCTAAATGCCTTTTACGACTCTGGGCAAAACCAAAGCCCTTGGCCATATACAATATTTATTTCTGTATGCATTCTTTTCTTTCGTCCAATCAATGCGTCTGAACCTGGTGTGCAATCTAAATGCAACAGCTCGCTGCTGTAATTGTTTCCCGATAAGGTTAGTGTTGTCTGGGATTATGCAAGCACGGAAGACGTGACATTGCTAAAATTCCCAAAATACTATATCAAGAAGGAACGAAGAAACAGGTTTGTTAATAAGCGAGACCCATTAAATAACCCACCCAAATGAAATGCATATGCAAAACGAGCGTTAAAGACGATATATAACAAGTCAATTGACCTTAACTGTCAGCATAGCACGAGAAAAGTTTAAGCTGTCGTTGTGAAACTTTGAGGAGCACAAAGTTCATACGAAGTTTACGACAATGAAGAAGTCGTTCCTGTAAGTGAATCAGGTAAGAACCAAGATTAGATCAAACTTTTAAGTCAAAAACGTGTTATTCATTTTTAAGTGCTCTCTGAAGTTATGTGATACAGTACTGAAGAAAAAAAAAGAAAGTTGAATATATTGAAGCTGCAGTTGATGGTAAATGTGTACCGGCAATGAACAATGATCGTGAAGTAAGCCGGTTGAAGGGTGTGTATTCTTGTTAGGAGTATGTACCGTAATTGCACAAGTGGGACTGTACTGGTTTTTGTACTTTGTGAAACTAAAACATTATTCCGAACACTCTTTGGCACGTCTAACCACGGTATTTTTTTTTTTTTTACCAAACAAGTGTAGGAAATGCCCGTTTTTTTCACACTTTTAGTTTTAGATCCCAAATCAATTTTCTGAAGGAGGCTAATAGCTGGATGAAAGCTTACTCTGGTAAAGTATTAGCTGGGCAAGGGCGTTTATGAAAAGAATGCCGAAGTATCCAATGCGAACAGTTCACATTGTCAGGCAGCTTTAAAACCCTTTTTGAAAACACTAGTCAAGCCTGCTGCACATCAATTCGCGTTGTTTCATGTCATTGAGCTCTTTCTCCTTATGGAGGCCAGGACTTTTACTCCAGTATTTTGCTGTAAATACTATACTTTAAAGTGGTCATTTGCTGTAAATACATTTTTATTATACTACAGTAAACCATAATGGCCATACTTAATATGGTAGTCTACTATAACCTCCTTGAATAATGCATACTTCAAAGTGGTTATAGTATTTTTCTGAATTTTCTATGGCATAGTTTCAAGGAGGTGTAATTGCCTATAGTATTTACTATAGTGCCTGTATGTTATACCGTTTTTTAATGCATTACAGCAAATGTGAAATAGAATCCTGTATTAAAATACATGTTTTAAAAGATACAATAATTTAAAGTTGTGTTAAGTTTAGATTTTATTTTTCATAGAACATAATCCTGTATAAGGTACACTGCATTCACCACCGAGAGCATAGGGAAACTAGTGCCTCTTCTGCAGACCTTCAGAAGAGTTTCTGGCAGGAGACTGTTTACAATTTCCGTGTGCAATTGTTTTAACTCTTTATATTGCTTTTTTTGCATTAATCTTTGTTTTATTCATCGAGGGAAACCAATGTGCTCTGATAGCTTCTTTTTTTTTTTTTGTACTAATTGTTACTTGCATAGGACTGTAAGGATGTAACATTTTATTTACAAATTCACCCCTCGCTGAAGCTGGTGTTTGTAAAAGTTTAATTAACTGATAAAGGGCAGGAAAAGCTAATAAAGGGAATGAAAATTGATTACACCTTACTACACCTTTTACTCAATAGCCAAAGACAAACCAGTTAACATCTTTTCTTTTGAAGTCTGTGTTTAGCCCATACGTGGTGAGGACCGTAACAATGGAGCAGGACTGCCAAGTCGGAAAACCCATGCCAGAAGCTCCCTCTGATCCCAATCTGACAAGCCCAGACAATCATCATGACGTCACTGCTAATGGAAGAGAAGAAGTGGGAAGCGCCAAGGAGAACAGGGGGGATTCCACACACAGGGACCAGAGCAGTGCCCAAGAGAAGCCAGTCATGAAAACTGAGGTTCAAACCTCTTCCACAAAACTGTGCGGGTACCTGAACAAACTGGGGGGGCCCTTGAAGGCCTGGAAAGCCCGTTGGTTTGTTTTCGAAGAGAGGAAGTGCCAGCTGTATTACTACAGAACATCACAGGATGCCAATCCCTTGGGAAGCATTGACCTGGCTAACGCTACTTTTGGCTACCCGGCTCAAGCGCAGGAAGGGACCTTTCAGATTCAAATCCCAGGACGGGTTGTTGTGCTGAAGGTATGTCTTTTTTTTAAATAAAACTATAAGAAATCCCTTGATCTGCGAAGGTACTTGAAGCAGTAACAAGCCAGCTAATAAAACTTAATTATATACATCTTGCACTTCCATGCGTTGAGCA